>NC_091741.1:76443062-76573062 GCF_043380555.1 Nothobranchius furzeri
ATGTTCAAGTCTTTCTACAAGAACATTGTGATCTTCTGTGTTAAAGGCAGCACTGAGATCTAACAAGACTAGAACAGACACAAGATTCTTATCTGAGGCCATGAGAATATCATTTGTAACTCTCACTAATGCAGTTTCAGTGCTGTGATACTCTAAAACCAGACTGAAATTCCTCAAACAGATCATTAGTGTTTAAATGCTGACATACTTGGATGGCCACTATTTTCTTCAGGACTTTGGATAAAAATGGAAGGTTAGATGTTGGTTTATAATTCATTGGGTCCTCTGGATCCAGAGAAGGCTTCTTAAGTGAAGATTTGATTATAGCAACCTTAAAATCCTGTGGTACATATCCATGTACTAAGGATAGATTGATTATATCTAGAATGGGGGCAGTAACCAAAGGAAATGTTGGGATTGGTTCTAAAATGCAAGTTGAAGGTTTAGATGAAGCTAATATTTTTGTTAACTATTTCATGTATGTTATTGTATAAGGCACAAAAGCAGACTTTCATCTTTGGTATGTTCTTACTGTGTTTAGTTTCAAACTGCAGTTTTGGTTCTTTTTTAAAACACAGAAAAGGTTTCTTTTTTACCTTGCTGACTGTTTCGTTTACCGGCTGTAAACTTCCTCAAAGCTGACGCTGATGGTGGCATCACTTCTTTCTCCGTAAAAAAAAGGTAAAAAAAGAAACCTTTCCTGTGTTTTAGAAAAGAACCAAATATGCGGCAGACTTTCATAACGGCACTGATAATCAAATTCATATTTTAAATACACATACATCACATGGTCAAAAGTGCTGCAAAATGTATGGCCATCTCTATTTTATTGTAGCAATATCAGTTTTGCAAATTGCCAAACTGGCAATTCAGATGTTTGTGGCCAAAATGCTTAAGCCAAAAAAGAGGAAAAACAGAAGAGCTATGAAAACGTGGATTTGTTGCAGCTGATATCAGCGTGGCAATATTCTACAACAGTGGTCCTCAATAGTTCCTCTTTGTGGCCCCCGAGCTTGCTGTGTTCAGCTCTCCTCTGATGTGTCATTCTGCTAGTTCCTGAAACATGTGCATTTGGGTGATGATTCGATTCAGAATCAATTCTCGATACAAATCAATTCACAATACTCTTCATAATAAAAAATATCAACTAGAGTGTGTGTGTCTTCTGAAGAAGAGGGGAAAAAAAGATAATACAATGTCCGTATGTGTGAAACATGTTAAACTAATAAACAAGTTTTATTACATCAAGTAGCATGTATTCACATACACAAATAACATTTATCGTTGGACAGGAAGACTAATGGCAGCTCCACATCTGGGCCAGCATGGATCGGGGTGGATGGCGTTGGTCTGGGTACCGCATCGGTAGGATTTGTTCACACACTCTCCTCAGGAATAGGGTTGGGCAGCGGCCAAATATAAACAAATGCGTCTGCCGAACTTTTACTCCGTAATGTAAACTTTAATTCCTGCAGCATAGAGGAAGCTTGTTAAATATGTCAACACGGTGGATTTAATAGAAACTTTAAAGAACAAACTCTGGACGGTGTGAGGTGAGTTTGTCTCACTGCAGAAATAAAAACACACGGAGCATCAGCAGTCAGGTGCAGCCGCACCAACACTCGTGTGTGTGTGTGTGTGTGTGTGTGTGTGTGTGTGTGTGTGTGTGTGTGTGTGTGTGTGTGTGTGTGTGTGTGTGTGTGTGTGTGTGTGTGTGTGTGTGTGTGTGTGTGTGTGTGTGTGTGTGTGTGTGTGAGCGTGAGCGTCAGAAGGTGCAACAATAACCTGTAGAATAATTAAAGTCATCATGCAAGAGCAGCTATCTCTGTGGTGGACCACACCAGTTTCTGCCACTAGGAGTCGAAAGGGATAATAAATAATAATTAATAATAATAATAAATCACACACAATGTTGTGAAAATTTAAATTTCCTTTTTGAACTATTTCTGTTGAGAGTTAATGTTTAAAATCAGTTTGGTTGTTACTGACAGCAGCTGCATTTAAGTTTCAGTTTCTGTTTTGACTGAACGCTGCTGCAGCATGGAGGTGTAGTTCTCAGTCATCCTGGACATGATCATCCTGAGAGTTTTAGCTGAAAACAGCTGGACGTTTCTGGATATGTTGGAGACATTTAGCCTCTCATCCCAGAAGCTTCTTCCAGACTTTGGATGTGGTCAGAAACAAACACACTGATTGTGCTTTTCTTGCTTTCTCAAAAACATGTTTTTGTCTAAATGAAGGTGATATTGTTCATAGGATTAAAATTCATGTTAAAGTTAATATTATTTCATCAAGTAGGACCTGTGGTTAGCTAGCTCATGTAAAACATGTAATGTCTTGAAAGAATCGGAATCGATACGAACCGGAATTGAAATGAGGACTTGGAACCAGAATCGAAATCGTTCAAAATCAAATGTTGCCCAACCCTTCTCAGAAACGGAAAAATCTCCAAGCATGTGGGCGGGGCATAAGATGCACGGAAATGTCTGTGGTGGCTCCCTTAAATGATGGCAGTTGGGTGTGTTGGACCTGTTTAGAAACCAAGCAGACCGCCTTTGTATGTGGGCCAAACAACCGACCAGTTTAGCACTGAAAAATACAAGGCCACCTAAATGTGAACACTTTAGAAGCTACCGAGTCCGGTCCGTGCTGGCCTAGATGTGAAAGCTCCATATCTGGTCCTAACAAGTCAATTATGCTCACTGCAGTCAGCATGAAACAATACACAGACTAAACAGGGTAACACTTTTTAAACAATGTAAAAAATAATGGAACTTACAAGTGCAGGTCATAAAATTGAAGTATCATGACTAAGTGGTAAAGCTGTTGATTTACCTGTCAATCTTATGTTCCTACCCTCACCTATGGTCATGAGCTTGGGGTAGTGACCGAAAAAACAAGATCGCAGATACAAGCCGCCACATTTATTGCTGCTGTGTCAAAAAGTTTTAGAGCATCAACTAATTGTCCTAAAATCAACTAATTTCATTAGAAAATACATATTTTCAGAAAGGGAACTTGAGCCTTTTCTCCTGCGGCAAAGACTTGTGGGTAATACTGTTGCCCGAGTTCCGCATCACTGCGGACTTGGGTGAAGTGCAAATGAACTAATCCACTGCCAGTGACGACCAACGTCATCATTTTAAATCCAACCGTTCACTGCATTTTTTTTTTTTTTTTGCTGTGTGGGCATCGGAATGATCCCTCACACCATGAGAACAAACATCTCAGCTCTAAAGCCGATCTTCATCCGCATACGTCAAATGTCACGTGATCAGGAAGCAGAAAATCCATGTGTTAGGAAATTGTTTTCGGCCACTGCTGTATAAAAAGTGAAGCGCGAACCAGAAAAGCTTCTGCCGATCACAATTCAACAACGGATTATGAAAGAACGGATAACGCTCGAAATGCGCAGATTCTTCCTGATGTAAGAGGTGAGTCTACGCTTTGTTTTGGGTGTTTTGGCGTCGACATCATCCTAGCGCGCAACGTTCTGTGACTCTTAAAAAAACAGTAAAAACCGTGAGAATCGCTGGTAGCGAAGGGCTTTACCAATCAGCAAATGGCTGGCAGTGAATGAGTTAAGGGTGCAATGCGGGTGTGGTCAACTTCCGCACTTGAGAATTTACTTATGTGTGCGAAGTGGTACAAGTGATAATGCTGCTGGAATTCATAATTTTATCCTTCTCAGCAGCCAACACATTCTCACACTCTAAGCGTCGAAAAATGACGCAGTGTGACCAAGCGTTTGTTTCCAACGCGTTGGGAGCCCCTGCGCATCGGGAGGCAGCATGCTGTGCCAGAGCGTCTTTTTCTGATGCCCGCGGTAAAACAGAGATTTCACCCCAATCCTAACCTTAATCCTGTATGTCAGTTTAAATTTTCCGTTATGCGTGTTTGAGAGGAATGATGAAACGCGAAGCAAAGCTTTGCATGTGCTAGCTAGTTAAGGTTAGGATGGGGGTGAGGGGAAGGTTAAATAGCAATAGGGTAAAGGTCACAATTCGGTCAAATCTCAGTTTTACTGCGGGTGTTGGAAGCCGACGCTCTGGCACAGCGCGTCATTTTTCGACGCTTAGGGTGTGAGAATGTGCTGCAGGTGCACTCCATGTCCAAAATGTGTGTAAGCCAGGTCCTTAGTCAACTTAAAGTTGCGCACAATTTTACGCTACGTTTTCTTTTATAAATCCCAAAGTTTGCGTGGAAAGTTTCTTACGCAGTTTTCCGACCCTATTTTGTGCGTAAGCAAGCTTTATAAATGAGACCTCAGTTCATTAAGCCAATGAAACGTTTCCTGGTCGTCTGACCTTAACCACATGGAAAATCTATGGAGTATTGTGAAGAGGAATATGCAATATGCCTGACCCACTAATTCAGAAGAGCTGAAGGTCACTGTCAGATAGGGCTGAAACGATTCCTCGAGTACCTCGAATAATTCGAGTACAGAAAAGCCTCAAGTCAAATTCTCTGCCTCGAGTCTTTGTTTAATTCATGTTTAATTAATTCATGGCTTTGAAATCGCCCGGGATCATGTTTCACCCAGACCGGAATAAGTGACGCACATACACACTGCACTGAATGCACACCCGAGTAGCGAATGTAACTTAACTTTCTCTTAAGCCATGGTGGACAACGTGGACCCCGGTGGAGTGCGAAAGACAGAAAATGTCAAAGGTGTGGGACAATTTTTCACATCGTAAAGCGGTAAACGTACTCCAGTGTAAATACTGTAAAATGGATCTAGCCTACCACAACACCACATCCTCCATGCTGCAGCACCTGATCAGGAAACATCCACATGTAAATGTCACTTCTGCAAGTGGACTCGGAGGCCCTCTATATATTCTGCGGACACTGTGTGACTTTTTCATTTGTAGCACTCCGTTTCAGCTCACAGTGTGCGTCTGATAGTAACACGTCGGACCTAAAAATGTGCTAAAAATAGCAGTTTTTACACAACACGTCAGACTTTTTATTGTGCTGTTATTGATGTCTGTTGTCCCTCGGGATTGCTGCAGGAGGACAGGTATTTATGAGTGGCGGAGGAAAATGAAATAAAGTAAATAAATGTTTTGTGATCAGTATAATTCGACATAACCACGGCAAACATGCTTTCTCGACTATCCTTGTTATTGTGTGAGGAAAATAAATAGAAATTAAAACGGACGTGTGTTAATGGGGAAATAGCTCGCGTGCCATGTTTGCGCATGCGCCATGAGCAGTGCTGGTGCTGTTTGGGCCGCAGCTGCTCGCAGCGCTACTTTCTTTCTTTCTTTCTTTCTTTCTTTCTTTCTTTCTTTCTGTCTGTCTGTCTGTCTGTCTGTCTATCTATCTCTTTCAAAAATAAAAATAAATAAAACATAAACAATAAGAAATACATAACAAAAAAATCTAATTTGAATGAAAAGGAGCAGAATGAAGAAAAACATCTTATAATTTCTGCCCCCTTTTCCAGAAGAAATAATCAATTTATATACAATTTCCATTTGTCAGACACACATACAGATTCATTTTAAACTTTTTCCTGTTCTAAATTCCAGTGTGATCATGATCATTGATTTAATTTACATTTTCATTTAGTACACTCAATTTGGTACATTTTTTGAGTATATTAAATGACAGAGTTTTTTAATTTCCCTTTTAAGGTTATTCCATAATTTAACACCATTTACAGATATATTCCATTCCTTAATTTTAGTTCTAAATCTAGGTTTTGTAAACACATCAGTTTCTTTCAGCATGTAATTACTAGTTCTCTTTTCAAATATCCCTTGAATGTTTGTTGGCAGAGTACCTAAATTGGCTTTATACATGGTTTGTAAGATTTTCCAGTCTTTTCAATCATGAAATTTCAGTAATTTATATTTAATAAACAATGGGTTCGAAGGATCTCTACAGCCACTATAATTGATGCTCAGATCTCTTTTCTGTAAAATAAATAAGGGTTGTGTATAGTTTTTGTATGTTGCTCCCCAGATTTCTACACAATAAGTCAAGTATGGAACAATCAGTTCCATACTTGACTTATTGACAAACAGTTATCATCCTGGTTTTTGTCTGGCTTGTCAGGCTAGTAGAAAAATTGGCTCAGGTTGTATACTTATTTTTTGCACAGGCATTTGTTTACTGTGAAATAAAGTTGAAGTGCTGAAGTTTTGAAAACTAATTTTGAATAAAACTTGAATAATAACTGTCAGTTGCTTGCTTATTTTAAGAGGTCTTTCATATTTAAAACATGCTATTTGATATAATGGTCTACAAACACAAAAGGGTAATTTATTAGAGTACTCGATTGCAAAAATATTCGATAGCTGCAGCCATACTGTCAGAGCACCATGGACTCTCATAACACCTGAGCAGACTCCATGCCACTCCACATTGCTGCAATAATCCAGGCCAACGGAGCCCCAACTGAGTGTTGTACATGCTCATACTTTTCAGTTGGCCAACATTTCTAAAATTCCTCTTTATTTTTTTGGCATTGGTCTAAATCAGCGGTTCCCAAACTTATTTAGCCGCGCACCCCCTTCTATGTCCCGACCATGTCGACCCCCCCCACATACACACACACACATCGGGGCATGGCTCTATATATATATATATATATATATATATATATATATATGTATATATATATATATATGTATATCAGATGTCAAGCTAAACAGACAGGGTTAAAAAAATTCCCAATCACTTTCATTTTTAAATAGTAAATAATAAACATTCGATACCATTACAATTTCCTTTGATTTCATTTAAAATAAATATTTGGAGTGCCCAGGTAGCACATAAACAATGCAATTTAACGGTTTTCTTAAAGTAGGAACGTTTAACTTCTGCGGCCAGAGCGCTCTCCTTCCTTCTGCTCTGCGTAAACCTGAGCTGATCACCTACTTGTGCGTAATCAAATGTCAATAGGGGACAAGATATAGCCATGATGTTCACTTTTACCTCAGACCAACTTATTGCTGTTTTATGGTGTGGCTGAATCTGCGATCCGCTGCTACGCTGACTGGAATAACAAATGGTGCAGTAACAGGGCTTGTGGTCAGGTTCATGAGGAGTCACTGGCTGGAGCGGACCCGACTCTTCCCAGAAGCTAATATCTTAATTTGACCTTGAATGAAAAATAACCTCTTAAAAGTTTTTATCACGGTGGAGGCAGCGTTCATTTCTGCCTTCAGTCTGACGGCGCGCCGGAGTTAAAGCAGCGTGCGTGCTTATTGATTCTGTGTGTGTGCGCGCGCACAGCCGCTCAAGTTACCGCGTCTCGTTATTGGCGCTATTTAAACTTCTGCCCAGCCCAGATGTGCTCACATGTGCACCCGTGAGCCGTGGTTCCGCTGGAACGCGTCTGACCTCTGACAGACTTACTCTGAACTTCAGATCTTCAGCGCGCTGTCAATAGCCTGAATGGGAATCATTTCTTGATTTATTTTGTTACATCCACAATGTTCTGCGTGTGAGGTTTACAATGTCAGAACACCTGCATGAGACAGGTGTTAATTACAATCTGCCAGAATGACTCACCTTCAGATTCCTCCAACACCGTTAAAAATGATCAAATACGGAACATATCGGCGTGCGCAGGCCAGAGTGCTGAAGCTCGACGCATTGTTATTATTATGAAGCTAGGGCACATGCGGAGGACATGCGCGCGCGACGGAACATATCGGCGTGCGCAGGCCAGAGTGCTGAAGCTCGGCGCATTGTTATTATGAAGCTAGGGCACATGCGGAGGACACGTGCGCGCGCGCGACGGAACATATCGGCGTGCGCAGGCCAGAGTGCTGAAGCTCGGCGCATTGTTATTATGAAGCTAGGGCACATGTGGAGGACACGCGTGCAAAAATATACTTGTTTTCAATTACATTTATTGGGCCCACTTACTTTTTCTTAGGGCAACCCACAAATGAGTTTCTACAATAATGGTGACATATGACAGACTTCTCTGCGCTCCGCAGCCATTACACTTTTTACCTCGCGCACCCCCTAGCGGCAGCTCGCGCACCCCCAGGGGTGCGCGCACCACACTTTGGGAATCCCTGGTCTAAATCAAGCCTCCACAACAGAGCTCTAAAATTGAGTCAAACCCGGAAGTACCAAAAATTGCAGTTCCACCCTCATCCACTGGGGGCTGGTGTCAGAAGCGAGCGAATCCTCATTGACTCCCATGTTAAAAATACCAATTTCACAGCAGAAATAAACATGTTTACAGCCTGGTACCAGAACATGTTTTTGTTTAAATGATCTAGTTTACACTCATGACAACTATGAGGGGGGTGAATTTGTTTCTCACTCTTCTGTTTAAGTGTATTAAAAGCCTAAAATTCTGTATAATTAATGAGCATCCGACCCACGTGACCACAGAGCTAGCTCCGTGGAAAGGCCTCAGTAGAGCCTCGGTCTGGCTTGGAAACTGCTCCGGCATTTTGAGTCTCTGTGTTTGTGTATTCTTTTTTGGATATATTTTTTGTGAAATTGTTGGACAAAATGACTTGCTGTGGCATTAATTGCACTAATAGAGCGTCCAAGGAGTCTCCACTTCATTTTTTTTCGGTAAGTAAAATTATATTTATGTATTTTAGGTCACTGACAAGCTGAGCTTAGATTTTAACATGTACTGTTTAACCATGAAATTTAAATGTAATAGGGTAAAACCCAGTGCATTTCACATAATGCTGCACTTTAGAAAATGGGTTGAAATATAACATGTTGGTGGAGCTGGGTTCCGACTATTGGCTTGTGGAGCTCTCGGGAGACCGATGTTTTCCACCCTTATCCCCTCCCCGCAGCCCGGTCCATCTCTGTCTGATCGCGGCTCCTGTTAGCTGCACGGGCTGACGGCTGGTTCTCCCAGTAGCTCGGCGCATCGCTGTCTGATCGAGGCTTCTGTGTGCTGCGGCGGGCTGACGGCTGGTTCTCCCAGTAGCTCGGTGCATCTGTCTGATCGCGGCTTCTGTGTGCTGCGGCGGGCTGACGGCTGGTTCTTATGGCAAGCCAGAACCGCCAAAATACGCCACTTCTCCCCGCAGCTCAGCGCATCTCTGTCTGATCGCGGCTTCTGTTTGCTGCGGCGGGCTGACGGCTGGTTCTCCCAGCAGCTCGGCGCATCTGTCTGATCGCGGCTTCTGTGTGGTGCGCGGGCTGACGGCTTGTGGAGCTCTGGGATGGAAACCTTTCCACAGGTCTCGGAGACCTCTGTGTTCCACCCGGTTTTACCCAGCGGTCAGCCTGGCGTATCTCTGACTCAGAAGCTCTGGTGTTGTGCACAGTTAACTCCGGTTGTAGCTAGGTTGCTACCTCCGTTAGCTTAGCTCCCACCTCCGCATTAGCTTTGGGTTAGCTTCAGGTTAGCTAGTAGCTATTTCAACAGGGTGTCGTCAGTTGATCCCAGCCTTACAGCCCCACCCTCAGCTCCTCCTCTCTTCCCTTTTATGGGATTGTCTGGGCTTGACGGAACCTGTGACACGGTCAAAATTGCGGTGGTGGCCACCTCCTATTTGGCCTCAAAAAAGTGATATTGGAGCCTATGGAAAGAAGATGTCCACGTATATTATGTCGATGGTCTAAATTGATATTCAAATTTTTGTAGATACTGATTTGGGGATTTTCATTAGTTGTCGGTTATAATCATCAATACTAAAGAAATAATCATTTAAAATATATCAGTCTGTGTGTAATGAATTAATCTAATATACAAGATTCACTTTTTGAATGGAATTACCTAAATAAATCAACTTTGTCATGATATTCTAATTTTACGGACAGCACCTGTACTTGACTCATAGAATACACACAGGATGATAAGAAATGTAAATATTTGTCTTATTTCAGCAGGTTGCAGCATAGGAAGAACACACAGCGGAGAAGCACAGCTAGCATCGGCTCCAGTGATGATGCGTTCAGGGACACACAGAATAACTGCAGTTTACATAAAGGTTTTCAGACAGGATCGATTCTGACTCTTTATGAATCAATTCTGAATCTTTATAAATAAGAATTGCGATTTGGGCGTGAACCTTTTTTTTTCCATAGGCACCTCCCATTTAACTATTTTAGTGGACTCACAATAACTCCCCGAATCTAACCATGAAATGTGGTTTGTTTCAAGCGTTTACTTGGTAATCTGGCATTTCGAGAACCACCTTACTCTGTTCTTTTAATAAAAGACATCAGCTGTTTGATATCGACCAACTACACCTTGTTAGCAAGAGGATTAGGCTCACCTCAGTATAGCTATCATGATGTAAAGCAGCAGTTGCCCAGTTCATCAGCTCCTTCTGTTTTTGCTTATGTGAAAACTGCTTTGTAAAGATGCAAAGCTAATTCATTAGTTCTCTTGGATTTTCATATTGAATTATGCTACAATGTAGAAAACTAAAAAGAAAAAGTAATTAAAATATGCTCTTGCCTTCAAATTCAATTGGACACACAAATGTGTACATTTATTTTTTTATAACTTTTTTGTAGATCTTTAGTTGCACAATGAATTGTCTCTTGATTTCACTTTAAAGGGCAGGTCAAGCATGCCTCAGAGTCCTTCTCCACCCACGAATCAATTCTAAAAACTGCAACATTTGTAGGCGTTGCCTGGCGGACCGAGACAAGTGACAAGACAATGGGGAACAAGACAGTGCTAGCTCCCTTCACTCTGAGCAGTCATTAGAAGTGGAGGACATTTCTCCCCCTACTTACCCAGACACTCGAGAAGAAAGGGACCAAGTCTATTTGGAGGAGACAAGCAGACCCAACAGAACCAGCTCTGAATGGTACGTAGCAGTTAGCCATAGCATTAGATTAGCTGCAGGGTTTGGCTCCACGGTCCTAGAGAGCTAGTATTCAGCATGTTTTACAGATGTATCTGCTTCAGCACACCTGGTTTTAATCAGCAACAAATAGCTGAGCTGCTTAACAGCTAATCTAACCTGTTAAAGCAGGAAAACCACTGAAACGTGCTGGATAGCAGCTCTCCAGGAGCCCTGGGCTCAAGTTACAATCTGCTGCATAGAAAGTTAAGAAAATACCCCATGAGAAAATTATTCTGTAATGTGTTCAGCCCACTAAAACTGCCCTGATTTCATTATTTATTTACTGATACCAGCTGCTCTCTTGGTCGTAGGTGATCCTCTGGTGTCTGCAGCTGGTCTCCTCTGGTGGTGTGGTCAGGATAAGGAGCTTCCAGAACAATGTGCCTTTCAATGATTCCTTACCCCTCTAAACAGTTATTTGTTATATTAATTAAATAAATCTCAATTTATATATTTCCTGTTTTTGTTCATGTCCATAAATACTTAAAAGCTTGTTTTAATTTCAAGCATGTTTAACAGTGAGGTGCTAGTTTAATTCATCACAATAGAGATAGTTAAACATGCAACAATGTGATAATTAAATTAATGTCATTTATAAATATCCATTAAAATATAAAACTGGAATCAAACTGAGACAATTGGCAGCACAAAAAACTTGTCAAACACAATATTTATTATAATAATTGTAGGCAGACAGGAGACAGAGGTGATGGAGGTTCTCAATCATCGAAGGATGGCTGAAGGCTTTCCAGGAACAGGAGATGTGATGTTGTCTCTTCTCTCTCTATTCTGCCAGATGAGGTGATCGGTTACAGGTGTGTGAGGACATCCTCATGCTGTCATAACCAGATGACAGGAGTTATCAGGTGATCAGCCAGGCTAATGATGAGATGCAGAAAGAAAATAAATCCAAGACAGTGTACAATAATAACAATAATATGTGGTGTTGCTCACCTTATATGCTCTTATAGAGTATTAACGTGTGCCTGCCTCATGGTGTAGAGTCCATATTGTAAGTGTCCTGCAGTAATGCAGGTTATTAGTTAATTTACTTTTAATAGCAAAAACTAAAATATTTAATTTACATGTTGTTTACCAGATGAATCAGCTCACACGCCACCAAGTGTCACAGGGCCAGAATCAGTAGTCTCCTTCATGATGGCATGATGTAATCTAGCTCCAAGCTTGCAGCAACAACACACGTGTAGCAATAAGCTATGAAACAAAAAACATAGTTAATGTTAAAACTCAAAGGCTGTAATAAAGATTAAATAATGATTAAAAACAACTCACCTTTACTACACAGTCTGACAGCAGATTACTTGGGTTCATTTAGCCTGAAAAAAAAATTATATATAACATCACAGTGTTGTGAGAGGTCGCATCCAGAGATGATGACAAACGTGGAAAGCAGAGCAAGGATGAAGCTACAGGTTTTTCTGTTAGATCAGGAGGCCCTGAGGTAAAATGGGATGTTGGTGTGTCTGGGACGATACTCCTCTTCAGTGATGACCTGCCAGGCTGAGATGTAAGGAAAAAAACAGGAAACAGAGTACATTATTATTTAGAATGCTTTTACCTGGATCAGTTCATAGAGCTTGTTCTGTCATTCAGATGGAAGCTGCTCAGAAGCTCTCCACCACACCTGGGTCTGTTCAGGAGTGTAGAAGCTGCTCTGGCTGGAATTCCCATCATGGTCCCAGTGTCAGACACACAACTGCTGGGATGCTATGTGAAATATATAGAAACAGCAAATATACTTATAGCTGTTTTTAAAAGCAGCAACACACATGTAACAATAAGCTGAAATGATGACATAATGTTAAAACTAGAAGGTAAAGAAAGCCAGATTGTTAAATAATTCACCTGCAAGGCTTCTAGTCTGGACCGGTGCAGGCTGGAGGACTACATCCGACTTGGGCAGACTTAGCTTGAAAAATATAATATCACTTTGTTGTGGGAATTAAGTAACTTAGATCATGTACAAAACAAACTGTCTAATATATGTGCTTTATAACACGGCTGGTGAGTGATCTGACTGCTCTCAGAGCTAACTCAGGGTCCAGAATCAGACATGTTCTAATCTGAATTGGACTCAGCACCAGTTCAGAACCGGGTCAGCTTTTTAGCAGAAGGAGGAGCTGCTCGTCATTGTCCCTCCTGCTCTGTATCAGCGCTGATATGACTAACTGGCACAAAAACTCAACCCGAGCCAGTCTGTGAAATTATAACACACACAACACTCGCTTCGAGCCTGCGGCAGTGTGGACTGATTGTCTAAATTATGTGAACCACGTCCACGTCTCTCTTACTTTGTAATTATAAATATAGCTGCTAAATTACAGTTAGAGAACAATCTTTAGAAGCTGTTAAAAGTAATTATTTAGCTTACTCACCTCAGATTGGGCCCAAAATCTCCGTTTTGGGGAAGTGGCAGTCGGCGGGATCCGGCTAATTACTGGAACGGCTTGGACTAATTTGTGAAAAGCTCTTCAAACCAGCATAATCGGTTCTAACTCAATCAAGTTGGTGAAAGAGTCTGATGTAAAAAATACTAAACTACAAAATCTAACAGCCAAGCTACTCGAACTAAATAATTTTAATACTAGAAGTTTTGCTGGGACTCTGACAAAATGCTAATGCTAACTACCGCACAACTCACTTACGAGCCCTGAATGCTACAAGGCTGATTGAGACCGTGGTGCTTTTATAACCTACAGCCACAGAGCTGCTATGTAGTACTTTTCTGAAATACATAGCATTGTTCTCATTAGCCATTGGCTAAAACCGACTCAAAATAGACGTGTTCTATACTTTTGAGCCGAAGATGGCGCTATACTGACGTTCGCATCAAAATGCAAAAATAACTACACATGTCTACAACACTATTAGACACTCATTTATACTAGTTATCAGCTAAAATAAGTTGATTTTGATGTGACTTGCTCTTTAAAAAACTTAAGCTGTTTGTGCTGAAGTAAATTTCAGAATCACCTTTTTTTTTTTTGTTATTTTATGCACTGTTTTTTTTGTATCCAGCCAGCTCCCACCTAGAAACAGTCTGATCAGTTGGACCTATAATGAGAGAACCAGTGATGATGTAGCCAAGAAGGAGGAGGAGGACTGGGCTTGTCAACTCTGCACGCTCATCAACCAGCCAACAGCTAAAGCCTGTGATGCTTGCCGTACTCCAAAACCTGAGGGTGAGTGAAATTTTCTCTTTTACAGTCACTGTCTTTAATAGGGTGACAGGACCTCTGTGTTAACAAGAAAACAAAAAATGTAACTTTTTTTTTTCTTTGCTATATAATACATGTACACACAATGCTCCAGTGCTTTGAGCAGCGTGGCAAATGCTAAATGACACCGGAGTGAACTGAGTGAAGTTCTCTGTGATGAGAGGTGGTATGTTCCAGCACGAGTAATGACCACTTCTGTCAGCTGGTCATTCTTCTCTGTGTGTCTGGAGATGCATCGTGGCAGCAGTGAAACTTTTCTTTGGAACACATCCTCATGCTCCATCCCAGCTGCAGCAAGCAAACCACAGCTGATTGGCTTAACTCGTATTGATACGTTTCTTTGTACACTGCTACATTTCAAATACATCAAGGACTGAAAATGGCTGCGAGCGGCATTCCAAATATTTCATTTGTCTGGCTCCGGTTTTACAGTTATTTAAGTTTTACTTTTTCTACTTTGAATTCAAATCTTTATCTTTTTTGTTTTAAAACAAAATAAAATGTTTTTTTTTTGTATTCACGGGGTGAATTCTGCTCACACTAACGATACTAGTATTACTGTAATGTACTACAAGTATAGTACATCAAACATGAGTAGCTAAATTTAAAGATTTTAAATATTCTTGACGAAGCATGTTTTATTTTTATTTTGTTTTTTTCAGGAAAGGTGAGGAAGAGTCAGTACATGTATTTATTTTAAATTCTCCAAATCTCTGAAAATGAACAGCACACTTATTGCTCCACATAAAGCTGATGGAGTGCTCTAACTTCTTGATAAAGCCCTGATTTACATGCATGCTGTTATATTTTTCATATCCTCCCACTGTGCATCTCCACCGACACAGCTGGGGGTCGAGGGCACTTCTCTAGGGCACGTTTGAAGCTTTGGAGGAACTGAAACCCAGCTTTTTTTTTTCTTTTTTGTTTATGACCCAACCTCAGTCTGTTTACTAAAAATACATCCTTAATTTTTAGATTTTTGTATATATTTTTCTTTTGCATCTTCAGCACCCAAGGTTGTTTGACATTTAATGTGACTAAAGAGCACAGCAGCATGCTGCTTACTGCTACGTTTTACGACAAAGCTAACCACTTAAAACTAACAACAACCTGCATTTTGTGAGAGCAGCCAGTGCATCAGAATGAGCTGCAGCTGCTGAACATAAATTGAGTTTCTCACTCTGGCCCCATCTCCGCAGCCCACAAAGACGACATTAGTACTGAAGTGTCGCCCTTCACCGCTGATTTAATTAAACATCCCTGCAATGCCTTCAAGAAACCAGGAGAGGAGCTCAAAGTCAACTGGAGGTCTGCATTTGGGACTTCCACCCTTGTTTTCTCTGACATGAGTAAGAAGCCAAAGCCTGTAAACTCTCCACTCTCCCTGGCCGGCAGTCATTTGAATTCCTTGGCGGCAGCACGAGGTTTATATAAAAACAGCTTCTGCCAGGGGACAACAAGCCCCAATTATGCCTCTGGTGGCTGGCAGAAGCAAAGTGCCGAGCTCTCCAAAAGGGAATCACTGGCCTCCTACAGTCACCCATCCAAGAAAATGAGAATTGATCACAGCCCCTCTCCTAGTAACAAAGCTCAAAATGGAGCCCCCAACTCAGGGTGAGTGAATCTCCTTTGCTATCCATGCATAAGTTTATAATAAGAGAAGTTTTTTGCAAGTTCAGGGAGATAAGTGTGGTTTAAAAAAAATGCTGTGGGATCCTAATGCAGCATTGTTAGGTTTAGATTGATAGCCACAGTCGAAAACAAGCGATATACAATTATTGCCAACCAACAACATTACACACAGCTGAAGAGAGGGCTGCTCGTTGGCTAATAAGTGTTGATGTGACAGGTATTCCTGGGTTTTTATTTACAACATATTTCAAGCTAATAAGACAGTTTCTTCCCTCCTGTCACTGTGTGGAAAATGGAAAAATCAAGTGGTGCAACCCTCATCTCTCCCAGTCCCAGTGCCCCTTGTTGTGCATCCCATTGCCGTCCGGCTGTCCTCAGAGTGGTCCACAAGGAGGGGGAGAACAAGGGACGACAGTTCTACTCCTGCTCGCTACCAAGAGAGACCAAGTGCAACTTTTTTGAGGTGACCGTAGACAGTATTTTTGTGGATACTTTTTAATTTGAATCCATTTGCAAAAGAAACTAAACTGAATTAATGAAGCGTTTTGTGTGTTTTTCCCACTGTTGCAGTGGGCTGATTTGCACTTCCCTTTCTGTCACCACGGGAAACGCTGTTTAATGAGGACGGTTCTGAAGCTTGGCCCAAACAATGGTCGAAATTTCTACACCTGCAGCTTTCAAAAGGGTAAACAATGCGACTTCTTCCAGTGGGCAGAGAATGGACCAGGGGTGTCCATCCTTCCTGGCAGCTGAAGCGTTGCAGCCATGCATAAATAGTTCCCTGATATATACGAAAGAAACTGTATTATAGTGAATTTAGGTATTTGTTTTACATTTATTGATGCATTTCAACTAACATAATTATATTTGCATGTATTTTGTATTGTGCTTTGTAAATGACGTGTGTGTGTGTGTGTGTGTGTGTGTGTGTGTGTGTGTGTGTGTGTGTGTGTGTGTGTGTGTAATTTTAAGTTTTCACAAAAGCGCCATCAATCTGATTAGAACAAGTCAGGCCAGAAACGTTAATCAAAGCAATTCTTTTTTATAAATTCAGTTTTAATTCATTATATCAGAATAAAGTGCATCATAGAAATTGTTCATTCATACTCAGTTTTAGAGATTTGAAGTATTATTTTTTTAAAAGCAATCTGCAGATTTCATGACTGGAGTGTCTGACTCTGAGTTTGACACCATGTAGTGAAACTGGGTGAGGCTGGGGGCTTTGTTACACGCTGCACCTGAGTGGAGAGAGAGAGAGAGAGACAGGTCTGTTAATGGAAGTTAATGCTTCCTGTTCCTTTCTCATCGTGTCTATAGATTGGCTCAAATCATCATGTTCTGTCTTAATAAAGGCTGTTGCTTTTCAGGTGGTTTTACTGGTTAATATGGCTTTTTATTCACATCCTGGTCTTATTTTCTGCACAACAGAAATAATATGATGTGGAAATAAGGTAAATATAGTTATCAGAAAAACTGCATGTTGCTATTTGAAGGTGGAAAAAAACTTATGAGCTGTGTAAAAGAGGAGAGCCTAAGGGTGTGCCTCTTCATCTGCTAGAAAGATTACAAAATGTATCACTGTTGCCATGAGAACACAATTTCCAGGCTGAAACAGATTTTGCTTGAGCTCTTCAGGGAAGAATGGATGACAAACTTCAAAACAGAGGACAATTTGACGTATCTTCACAAAGGTTGAGGCCTAGTAACCTTTAGACAAAACAAATCAATGTAATTAATGCCTGACCTTTGTTTAAACAAATACTCGACTTCACAGAAGATTTTCCTGAAAACTTCCAAAGGACAATACATTAAGTACATGGAGATGTTAACATAGGGCTGTGCGATACAGCCTATAATCAATACCATGGTATATTGAGGATATTGACGATAAATGGACGATAACTACGTATGCGCTAAAAAAGTTGTCCAGTCTTAAAGGGACATGGACATTAGTAACCCACTCATGTCCTTTAGTTTATTATTATTTTTTAAATACTGGACGTACCAACATGGGCAAAATGACGTTGGTAAGAGTCACTAATTTTGGCAACAGTAAATTTTCAGTTTCAGTTAACTCTGCTCTTTATTTTGCATTTCAAAGGCCAGTGTTATGAAAATAAATCTACATAAATGTTAGTTGAAAACACACAGCTATTGCATGGTATGGCTATGTTATTTTTTGTGCATCTCTTTAGTTCTCTACACAGGGTAATCCCTGAAAAGTTTTCTAATTTCCTTTTAGATGCACATTAACATCCTAACACCATTAGGTGAATATTAATTTGTTTTCCCTGCTGCATCCCCGAGGACATGCATCATTACGTTTGGGAAAAGACCACTGCAGTCTATTTGTGAACCCATACACTCACCATAATGGCCGGTTGTGTTAGCGCAGACTATGGCTCCAAAGAAGTCCGGGTAAAACCTCTTTATTCTGGAAATAGCCGACTTGCAGGCTGCCGAGGGATCTGCCCCGGCCCTCATCAGCTCCACGGCCAAGTAACTGTTGGCAGTATGACACAGAAAAGACATGAGGCAAACTAACAAGGGCTGTCAAGGCCACCAACCAGGATCATCATAATGATGCCTTTAGAATAGTAATGATGAAAAACTACAGCAGAAAATAAAATGGAACCGCGATAATTTACCAATGCCTTTAAATGACTTGCACCACACTGACACTACCAGTGTCATTAACTCCATTAGCCTCAGGTCAATTGCATAAAATGAGTGATGCACTTGAAATTTCCAATAAAAATACAATGAAAGTATAAATTTGATTTGGGGAAAAAAATATGAATGTGAACAGAGATGTACCTTGTAACACTTTACAGGAAGTCATCAGTGTTTGCAGTTTTTTTTTCCATTTGACTGTATTTTACATAATACCTCATTAAATTTATAAACTATATTTGTGCTCTGCCTCAGTTTGTTTGTTTAAACATGTGGATGCTGGTTTGCAGTAAGGCTTCAAGTCACTCTCTCACACACACACGCACAATATTCTAACTTTTAGGAGAAATGTGGGCATGAATAAATACAATTCAGTCCACTAATAACACGGTTCTTGAAAACAAGCTGTGGTATTTCCAGGAAGTGAGCAAAAAACTATACTTGAAATAGACTGTGTGTGTGTGTGTGTGTGTGTGTGTGTGTGTGTGTGTGTGTGTGTGTCAAATGAATGGCATGTGCACTCACAATCCTAGCCTAGATAAATAAAGCTTTAAACCAAGAAGAGAAAACAGTCGCTTAAGTGAAATCTCACTTCTTTGGTGGAATGTTCAGATGACAGTTTTAGGGCGACGAAGCCATGTCTCCTCTTTTTTTAACACCATTTAAGCACTTAGAGCTCAAGGCCCACATTAGAAGTTAGCTCTTTAAAATATCTAGACGTCACAGATGTCAAATTTCTCTGAACTGCTTTTTTTGCTCAGAAAAAAACACTCTGCAGTCCTATTTTTCATAAATAACAGTGTGAAGGAGTTTGAATTCAGTCAACATATTCGAGTTAGTTCAGCATTTGATTGACAGTGAACTATTTTGACTTACTAAAAAACTCATATAATAAATAAAATACATACCGGTAAGTTGGGTGTGGATAACTCCAACAGATAGTGTTTATAAAGTTGCAGAAGAAGAAGCTTCTTTAAAGTGAATTTTGAATTATTTTTGACCTTCACTTATTGCATACTGTTTGACAGCTTTCATGCTGTCCTCCAGTGACACAATAGAAAAAAATACACAAAAGAAATGTAAAATTCATTGGGGAACCAGTCAAAGCACCTGGGTAGAAAGCGCATCATGAGGTCTCCATCGCCTGTTGCTGCAGCAGCACCAGCCGAACTGTCTGCATAGGCCCCTGCACCGATAATAGGAGAGTCTCCAACTCGACTGCAGGACGCAAAATAGGAATGAAATGTAAAAAAAAAAAAGTTCAAATGTTGGACATAGAAATAATATGAAATCCAAACTGTCAAAATCTAAACTTGCATTGCTCAACTTTCTGTTTTTTGGCTCTCCAAGGAGCAGAAAACTAAATGTAAAAACTTTTCAGACAGAAAAAAACTTGCATTCGTTCTCTACATCACAAATATTATGCAAGCGGTTTTAAATTACTTCAATAGCTATTTTTGCTTCAACTTTAAATAGTAGTAATATGCCCAATTTGTGTACACAACATTCGTCCTATGGTAGTATCAAACTAGTTGATCACCTGAATGTGTTACCCTTCAAGCAAAAAGCCAAAATAAATATGATAAAAGTTCAGTCTAAGTGCTAATATGTTCTCTGCGTCTTCAGAGGCTAAACATGGAAGAGTATTTAAAGGAGTGTTGAGACTTGAATGTTGCCCTTAAGTTTTCTTTTTCATAAAGCTTCAATTCATGTCGGGATGTGTTTGGCAACAAGAAAAGATGAACGTTTCCTTTAATTAAGCAATCTGTATTCAAAGATACTTCAGTTTACCATCCTCACTCCAACCAGTAGACCAAAGAGGGTAAACCCAACACTGAATTTGGAAGTGGACCATGAGACTTAGAATGGAAGGATGAGATGTTAGGGGTTTACTATTTATGCAGCTGGACATCATTACATTCTACAAACCAGGCTTTAGACAAGAAAGAGTGGGAGCATTTCCATAAACTGCATGTTTAATAAACGTAAACATCAGCCCTGTAGGTTTCATAAATAATTTAAAATGATGTAATCATGTGAAGTGTTTGCATTTTGAAGTTACTAATAAATGTATAAACCGTAAGACTAGAGCATAACATAGCATTAGATCTCTTCATTTAGTGCTTTAGGGGTAATGTTTGCAATGGAAATGTTCAGATTACTTACACTCCATAAAAGACTTTCATTAGTTTCTGTCTGTGTGGACGCCTCTCTGGCAGAGCAGCCTTAAGAATGCCCCGAATCTTGAAATGTTTTTAAATAATTTAAATGCTCTGCTACTGGATAAGTCTTTTATTGCTTACTTTAATGTCGCATTCACGATTCCTTCGTTTTTTGTTTAGTTTTTTTATTTTTTTCAGTGCAATACTTTAGTTAAATAGGATAACCTATGTGGACACTTGATCATGAAAATTACATTAATACAGGAACATGTGATCATTTCCTTTATTTGATATTTTTTCTCAGTATAATAACTAATGACTTGTTACCTTTGAGCATACATACTGAACACATTCCACTTACAGCTCCTATTTGAAAGAGGTTTAATCAAAGCTAGTCTCACATTTTAAACATAAGATCTATTTTTTCCCTTTGATATTTTCCCTCATTAAATTTGAAATCCCTGTATGTAGCATGGTGTAGCTCTGGTTCAACTCAGTTTTTTTATTTATTGATTGATTGCAGACTCAGAATTCAGATTTGGCCTGTCCACATTGTTCAAGATCTATGTGATGCAGAAGTACCTTAAGATTACATAAAAATAAGAAAACACGTGTTTCTCTTCACTACACACTAAAGTATAAATAAAGAGAGTGCTGTACAAAATTCTAATCTACCTTCATTTCTCTAAATTCGTCTTTGAAGGAGACAGACTCCCTGGTAATTTTTAAAGTGCTGAAGAGAAATTGTTATGAAAGTTTTTTGAAGGTCTTTCAAAGTTTTTAACTATTTTATTTATCTGTTGTCATTGTCATTTTAAGTCCAGTTGTTAAATGTGACAACCTTAAATGTTTTTTTTTCCCTTGTTTGCTTTGAGCCATGGAAAACTAACCAATAAAATCAATAATGTTTCCACATGGAGTCTACTTTCCACATGGAGTGTACCTAAACTCAAGAAGCAAACCCAAGTTGTCAATATACAACAGAACACTTTGTAAAGAACCAGTTTTATTTTACATGTGGCATACTTAAGGCTCTTTGACACCGAATGTAGAAACGAATGTGGTCCGGTTTTCATACGACTTCCGCATAGATCAAAAATTAGAGTCCAATCAGAGTAATCTCTGTGGTGCACATCTGGATGCAGAGCTCAGGCATGTTTCCACATGGAGTCTACTTTTTTCCAGACGCCACCTGTGGATTGTCATGAAGGTAAAGAAATTACATGAAGTAGACGGGAAGTGAGACGTGTTTCAGTGGAGTGTATCCGTCGTCGTCTTTCTCCGCTTATCCGGGTCCGGGTCGCGGGGGTAGCATCCCAACTAGGGAGCTCCAGACTGTCCTCTCCCCGGCCTTCTCCACCAGCTCCTCCGGCAGGACCCCAAGGCGTTCCCGGACCAGATTGGAGATGTAACCTCTCCAACGTGTCCTGGGTCAACCCGGGGGCCTCCTGCCAGCAGGACATGCCCGAAACACCTCCCCGGGGAGGCGACCAGGAGGCATCTTGACCAGATGCCCAAACCACCTCAACTGACTCCTTTCGATCCGGAGGAGCAGCGGTTCTACTCCGAGTCCCTCCCGAATGTCCGAGCTTCTCACCCTATCTCTAAGGCTGAGCCTGGCCACCCTACGGAGGAAACTCATTTCGGCCGCTTGTATCCGCAATCTCGTTCTTTCGGTCATTACCCAAAGCTCATGACCATAGGTGAGGATTGGGACATAGTTCGACCGGTAAATCGAGAGCCTGGCTTTCTGGCTCAGCTCCCTCTTCACCACGACAGATCGGCTCAGCGTCCGCATCACTGCAGATGCTGAACCAATCCGCCTGTCGATCTCACCATCCCTCCTACCCTCACTCGTGAACAAGACCCCGAGATACTTAAACTCCTCCACTTGAGGTAGGACCTCTCTCCTGACCCGGAGTTGGCAAGCCACCCTTTTCCGGTTGAGAACCATAGTCTCAGATTTGGAGGTGCTGATCCTCATCCCAGCCGCTTCACGCTCGGCCGCAAGCCTACCCAGCAAGAGCTGAAGGTCAGAGCTGGATGAATCTAGGAGGACCACATCATCCGCAAAAAGCAGAGATGAGATTCTCCTGCCACCAAACTCGACGCACTCCACACCACAGCTGCGCCTAGAAATTCTGTCCATAAAGGTAATGAACAGAACTGGTGACAAAGAGCAGCCCTGGCGGAGTCAACCCTCACCGGGAACAGGTCCAACTTACTACCGGCTATGCGGACCAAACTCACGCTCCTCTGGTAAAGGGACTGAATGGCCCTTAACAGAAAACCACCCACGCCATACTCCTGGAGCGTCCCCCACAGGGTGTCCCTGGGGACACGGTCATAAGCCTTCTCCAAATCCACAAAACACATGTGGATTGGTTGGGCAAACTCCCATGCCCCCTCCATCACCCTTGCAAGGGTATAGAGCTGGTCCACAGTTCCACGGCCAGGACGAAAACCACATTGCTCCTCCTCAATCTGAGATTCAACTATCGATCTGACCCTCCTCTCCAGTACCTTGGAGTAGACCTTTCCAGGGAGGCTGAGAAGTGTGATCCCCCTATAGTTGGAACACACTCAGGTCACCCTTCTTAAAGATGGGGACCACCACCCCGGTCTGCCACCCCACAGGAACTGCCCCCAATGACCACACAATGTTGCAGAGACGTGTCAACCATGACAGCCCTACAACATCCATAGCCTTGAGATACCCAGGACGAACCTCATCCGCCCCCGGGGCTCCGCCGCTGTGTAGTTGTTTAACTACCTCAGCAACTTCTGCCCCCGAGATTGGACAGTCCATCCCCAGGTATCCCGGCTCTGGTTCCTCCTCGGAATGCGCATAGGTGGGATTGAGGAGCTCCTCAAAGTATTCCTTCCACCGTCCGACTATAGCCCCAGTTGACGTCAGCAGCTCCCCATCCCCACTGTAAACAGTGTGAGCAAGTTGCTGCCTTCCTCTCCTGAGGCGCCGAACAGTTTGCCAGAACCTCTTTGGAGCCGATCGATAGTCTTTCTCCATGGCCTCACCAAACTACTCCCACGCCCGAGATTTTGCCTCGGCAACTGCCACTGCTGCACCCCACTTGGCTATCCTGTACCTGTCGGCTGCCTCCGGAGACCCACAGACCAGCCACGCCCTGTAGGCCTCCTTCTTCAGCCTGACGGCTCCCTGAACCTCGGGTGTCCACCAGCGGGTACGGGGGTTGCCACCACGACTGGCACCGGCCACAGCTAGCAACAGCCGCCTCAACAATCGCAGAGTGGAACAAGGCCCACTCGGAGTCAATGTCCCCCACTGCTCTCAGGATGCGGTCAAAGCTCTGCCGGAGGTGGGAGTTGAAGACCGTCTTAACAGGTTCTTCTGCCAGGCGTTCCCAGCAGACCCTCACTATGCGTTTGGGTCTGCCAGGTCTACGCGGCATCTTCCCCTGCCATCTGATCCAACTCACCACCAGGTGGTGATCAGTTGACAGCTCTGCTCCTGTCTTCACTCGGGTGTCAAAAACATATGGCCGCAGGTCAGATGATACGACTACAAAGTCTATCATCGACCTGCGACCTAAGCTGCCCTGGTACCAAGTGTACTGATGGGCATCCTTATGTTCGATCATGGTGTTCGTTATGGCCAAACTGCGACTTGCACAGAAGTCCAATAATGAAACACCACTCGAGTTCCTCCCAATCACACCCCTCCAGGTCAAGCTGTCATTGCCCATGTGAGCATTGAAGTCCCCCAGCAGGACAATTGAGTCCCCTGATGGAGCACTATCTAGCACTCGTCCCAGGGACTCCAAAAAGGGTGGGTACTCTGAACTGATATTTGGCCCATAAGCACAAACAACAGTCAGGACCCGTTCCCCGACCCGAAGGCGCAGGGAAGCTACCCTCTCGTCCCCCGGGGTAAACCCCAACACACAGGCAGAGAGTCTTGGGGCTAACAAAAAGCCAACCCCAGCCCTCCGCCTCTCACCCGGAGCAACTCCAGCAAAGGAGAGTGCCCAACCCCTCTCAAGGACTTGAGTTCCAGAGCCAATGCTATGTGTCGAGGTGAGTCCGACTATATCTAGCCGGTACCGCTCAACCTCTGCCACAAGCTCCTGCTCCTTCCCTGCCAGCGAGGTGATGTTCCATGTCTAAAAACCAGTTTTCTTGTTCGGGGATCGGACCGCCAAGGCTCCCGCCTTGGTCTGCCACCCGATCCACATTGCACCAGACCCTTCATGTTCCTCCTGCGGGTGGTGGGTCCACAGTTGGATGAGCCCATGTATCCGGTTCGGGCTGAGCCCAGACAGGCCCCATGGGCGAAAGCCTGGCCACCAGGCACTCGCTCACGGGCCCCAACCCCAGGCCTGGCTCCAGGGTGAGATTCTGGTAACCCTCCGGGCCATGGTACACTGACTCTTTGAATTTACATCCATGAAAGATCCTATGAGCCGTTCTTTGTCTCACCCTTCACCCAAGACCAATTTGTCATGGGAGACCCTACCAGGGGCACAAAGTGCCCCCAGACAACATAGCTCCTAGGATCATTAGGGCACTCAAACTCCTCCACCACGATAAGGTGACAGTTCAAGGAGGAGTATCCGGTATTTTCAAAATAAAACCTGCCACGTTATTTTTGCCAACCTTTCTTTTATTATTAACGACGGGGACATCAGTTCACGTTATTTTTACATTAAAATTTTAAACGTAGTTTCAAAGTTCTAATCAATCAATACTCTTGTGGGAACAGATATCCGGAGACATTCAGCACGTGAACTGCAGTAAGTAGGAATGGCAGTGCATCCGGAAACCATACAGATACTGGACAGCCTCCGCCCCACATTCGGTGTGAAACAGGGTTAAGTTACCAACAATCCATTGGAAGATTTCATTTTATTGAATATTTTGTTACATATATAAAAACATCAAAATAATCAATGTTTGCCATAACGTTTTCTTGTGATTTTCCTTAGCAACAAGGGAAATCACAAAAATGGTTTGCAGCCAAAAACTTCAGTCAAATGAAGATTGATCGATCAAGGTCTGCAAAGTCGTTTTTGCAGGATCTTTCTTTTTAAGTTCTGTTTGCCAGCTTTATGCAGTATACACTCCTTTCGTCCCTCACTTATATGATTATTTTAAAGACTACATCATGCCTAGACATGCAAAATGTAAGATAACATTGGTTAAAACATCCTGTATCAGAAAAAAATGTACTTCTAAAGGTCTTCAAAAAGCCTGGAAGACTATACTTAACACTGTCTTTTAAAATATTATGAGAAATTATTGCTGTTTGAAAGCAAAATCAAAAAGAATGTATTGGTAGGTCAAGGACTTTGTTCAGTACTTGTATGTCATCATCCCTGCACATATCTTGAGGGAAAATGCTAAATAAACAACTTTGATGTTAAAGTTCTCATTTTGCAAACATAACATGAGTTTGTGAGTGGTAGAAATAGACATGGTACCAGAGCAAAGTTAGCTACACTTTTATGGTGTTCACCTCATTGATTGGTAGACTACCATCACGCTAAGTGATACAGCCTACAGTGATGGTAAACAGCAAATAATAAAGGAGAAAAGCACAGGAGGAAGTGATAGTTCCTGCAGAGAAACACTCCATCACACCCATCCAGTGGGTAATTAGGCATGACAGGGAGGGATTACTTTTGAATGACTCTATAAATTATGTTTATTTTTTAAATGCACATCCTGCAAAGTAGGATTTCTGGATTATTGCGCATGTTTTTGTGTCATTTTGAAACAATGAAAGCCACCCACTTTCAGGAACTGGCCAATTATTTCTATTTTATGGCAATGTCTAAAAAAGTTTCAAGTTTGTAGACGCACTTAAAAAGTCAGGCGGAGTGAAATGTTTATATGTCTAATAAATAGTGATGCTGACAAAAAAGAATGCATGAGCTTTCTCATTTATTATGATGAAAACACACCCTGAAGATGCAAATGTATCCATTATCATTATTAAAGTAAACATTCTACACACCCTGGAATTTTGTGAGTTAGTCCATTAGTTGATGTACCAGCAGCCATGTTACCCTTTTTATCTAGAGCAATCATCCCTGGTAGGAGAAAAAAGTGTTGTTAAAAAAACTGTGTAAACAACAAATTATTGTCATTTTAAGCTCTTGTATGAATGATTGCTTAAACTGACCATTTGGTAAGCAAGCAATGAACTTGAGTTTTACCAAAGATGAAAAAAACATTTTATATATATATATATATATATATATATATATATATATATATATATATATATATATATATATATATATATATATATATATATACATATATATATAAGCAATAATTTCCCTGTTTTGGTATTTTGCCTCCATCCTTGGACCCATCTGTTATGTAATTAAACATTCCATAACCAGTTTGTATCATGGAGGTAACAAATATTAAAGATGCTTCAATGAAAACTGCTCAGTGGACCTACCTATGGTGTCGTGGGAGTGTATATTAACAGGCCGTGCCCTCTTGTTCTGAGCTTGTATTGCTTCTGGCCTGTAGGGTCCACATGACTTCGAAGGATCTGGAGTGACATTCTGTCGGCAGGTGATAAGAGGATATCACTTTTTGCATTATGCTGTTACCGTGGGACTTAATTACCTTAATAAAGCATAGACAAAGCATCCTGATCTGTAGGCACTTTCAATCTAGGGATTTAATGAAATTAAAGCATCAGCACTTTAGTCAGCACATGTTTTTGCGCCTAATATATAATGATGGATGTCTTCTCTAGCTGTCACACACCATAAGACTGCAGCACAGGTAACTCAGTATCTCTGCATTCATTCTAAGTTGTTTTGAGCAGTGTGTCAGACAGCACAAGCTGTGATACTCTGGGAATGTGTTTACTGGTTTAAACACACCAGCTTGGCCTACAGAGGAGTGTAAGAAGTCTATTCTACCTTTCTGAGGTAAAAGGCAAGTTAAATTCTCCTGAAAAGAGTGAATTTTTCATTAAATGGATTGCATCAGAATCTGAGTTTTGCTCCCTTTTATAAAGACAAAATCATTGCAACATACTCTGTTTATGAGCAACACAAGTACAAATGTTCTCCCGTTACCTCAGAGACAAGCTTGGTGGTTTATTTCTTTGCTTTTGCGATTTTTAGGTGTGAAGGGGGGGATGTTGACTTTACCTCAGTTATGTTGTGAATTTTTTTAAAGTTTAGAAAATGATGCAAACTGTCTTAGCTAGAAAATAGGAGGAGAGGTAGATTGGTTACTTAAAGACAGCTTTATCTACTCTATTTCATTTGAAGTCTGTACGATCTTAACACACTAAATCTCAAAAGGCCCGTTCACTGTAAGAAAATAAAAGTATTTATTTTGCATTTTCCCAACTAATAATCTCACCAAATTACAATATCCATCCATCCATTTCTATTCCTGCTTATCGACACAGGGTCGCGGGGGGCTTGTGCCTATCTCCAGCAGCCTCCAGGCAAACAGGCGGAGTACACCCTGGACAGATTACCAGTCTGTCGCAGGGCAACACAGACACACACACAGGACAAACAACCATGCATGCACACACACCTATGGACAATTTTAGACAGACCAATTAACCTGACAGTCATGGTTTTGGATTGTGGGAGGAACATGGCCCCCAGGCCGGGATTTGAATCCAGGACCTTCTTGCTGCAAGGCAGCAGCACTAATCACTGCGCCACTGTGCATCCTATAATTAAATAATTCAGAGTAATTTCTACTAGAGCCCTGCACGGGCCTAAAATCTGAGCCCGTGTCCGGCCCGGCCCGAGGGGGTGGAGCCCCAGCCCGACCCGGCCCGAAAAGGTTTTCAGGATTCTCTGGCCCGGCCCGAGCCCGGCTTTTTTTTAACCAACTAAATGAAAACAAAGTGCGTCAATCCTGACCAATGTGTTAAAAGACGTGCAGGATCCGAGCGTCGCAGAAGCGCATGCGGGAAGGTTCCTCCCACTGAAGCGAGTGTTTTCCAAACCCTGTCTCTCAGAGAGACTTGTCACTTAGAAAATGTTCCCTGATTATGAAACTTTGGCTGAATAGCGCTTGTTCCTGTCTCCAATGTGCGACGCATCCAGGAGCCGTCTGAGGAGAAGCCCAGAATCTCACATCCTCTTCAGCTCATAAGCGCCTATGGTTACGCACAAGCGTGACCCAACCCGGTCTGGGTTGGAACTGTTCAGGTTTACGCAGACAATCTTCACATAGAATTGACTTACAGATATAAAATTAATTCAGTAAAATATAAAGCATTTTATTTAAATATCCATTCATTATTTTACAAGCACAGACAGCCGCATCAGATGGATGGAAGAGCCGCGGGTTGCCGATCCCTGCTCTAGTTCAAGATATCATTAAAATTCCAAAAGTGCTGAAAAGATAAAAAAAAATGGGGCTTTCCGTGTATAAACAATACATTACGGTAGCCACCGGGATCCCCTGTCTGGAGCGCAACGAATCACAACACAGATTCAGAGACGTGCGAGTTTGTCATCCAAAATGCTCCGTTTTATAACTTTTGAATGGCTGATCAGATTCAAATAATTCCAACGGTTCCTAAAAGTACATAAAAGCAGCTTTGCAACGATCTATAGCATGAAGCAGTCAGAGTTAGAGAAAATATCGCTACGAGGGGAAATCCTGCTGTACAGCCTGATTGAAACGGAGCGCAGCGCAGCGGTGAAAGCGGATAACCTATAAAATGACATGTTGAGGACGCAAACTCAATACATCTCTTTTATTGTGAGGTAATAATTTCTCTGAGTTTTGCGGTTGCGGGCGGGAGTAGACATGCACGCTGCAGGTGCGGGCGGTAATGGTCCGTAATTCAGCAGGTGCGGGATGAAGAAAACAGTCCCGCGCAGGGCTCTACTGCTGCGTTTAAGTGTTTTAATTTTTTTTAATGATTTCGATTAAAAATAAAGGCGCCCGGCCCGGCCCGTGTCCGAGGTAATTACACAGTCGTTGGCCCGAAGGGCTTCAGTGCAGGGCTCTAATTTCTACATTGTATCTGTTTTTTAGAGAAGTTTTATCCAACACAGACGCAACTATAAATAGTTGTGGGAACTTCACAATAATACGTTTTGTCTCCTAAAATATGAATGGGAGAAATTTGATCAATGGAACGTGGAAAAATCTCTGAATATATATCACTTCCCTTATTCCAGAGATGTCGTGACATTGTTATGGAAGCAAAGAGGAAGCTTTTGAAGAAAGCAACAGCTCAGTGCTGTAGGGCATCACCTTTGCCACAAAAGCTGACTTTCTGTTTTTTTGAAGTACTTTCGTATTCCCGTCGATTTTTCCTTTTGAAATCAATCTTTTAGAAGCAGTATGCCTGTGGCAGACACAAGTGTAGAAAAACAGTCTGATATGAGCACACACACATGCACTTACCTTTCGATAATTAGGTTGGCAGTTGCCCTTCAGCCACTGTGAGAAAATATTCAAAGATCTGTTGGTAGTCAGGTCTTCTGCAACAAAGCCCATGTTTTCAGCAAACACAGAGGCTACGAGCAAAGAAGCAATAGTCTCAGTACAAGGTGCACCTTCCAGACCACACTGACCTTAGGTTACAGCTAAAACAAAAGGTCACAAACAAAGACGGGACTTGAAGCAATTTAATCTAAATTAGGCTGGTCGACGTTTCTGGAAAAAGAACTGCTTCTCTGAAGGGTTCTGATTATTCTGCTACCTAAAGAATGTCAGACTGGGTATGATGGATGAGTTGATGCAAGGATTTCATGACTTACGAGTCAAATCGTTAGAGGAATGAAATGCTTCAATCAGTTTGTGTTTCTTTCTTTCTTTTTTCGTCTACTGCATAAAGCATTAGAAGCTATATATTTTTCTCTATTATTTTAAGTGGCACACTTTAGGAGTATGTAATCTTTCTCCTAATGCTCAGGGGATGATCTGACCAGCGAGTTTCCGCTAATGTTTGCCTTCTCGGGATTAAAGTTAATGCCGTTTCTAAAAGGTTTTGTCCTGCTGCAATAAGTGCCTGATTAAGATCATTAATGCAAATTCAAATATCCATCAGACACATTTATTTTTAGTCTTTTTTTTCCATTAAACTATACAATAAAAAAATAAAAATCCAGGTACAGAAATTTAACTTGTCTTTTCAAATTACAGCATTAATCCAACACACATTAATCTTCCATCTTTCAGTTCTTTTTAAATCACAGAAAAGGTTTATTTACCTGCAACGTTTTGTTTGCGGCTGCAAACATCATCAGGCTGATGCCGATGGTGGCGTCACTTCCTTCATGTATCCGCGGGGAGCAGAGAACGTTGTCGCCCTCTGCTGCCCGCTCTCCCCTCTCCGACGATGCAGTCCCATGCACGGTCCAACGTGTAAACTCCATCGTCCCTGTTCATGGTCCCACATCCACGTCTCCTTATCTCGATTGCTTCTTTTGTCCATCTTTTGTATTTTTGTTGTTCGATGTTTACGATCCTTGTGTTGTCCCAGTCCATTATATGGTTTTCTCTTGTGCAGTGATCTGTTACGGCTGACTTCTTTATTGTGCTTTCTGCTTCTTCTTTTGCTGCTCTTGTGTGTTTTCGACTTGCCTCTTTCTCGCACTCCTTTCTATGTTCTATTGTTCGTGTGTTGAGTTGGCGTCCAGTTTCTCCTATGTATGTTTTATTGCAGAGTTTGCATGGGATTTCTAAACGACTCCACATTTCTATCCAGCTGATATCTTGTCTTTTGAGACAGAGAAAACCATATAATGGACTGGGACAACACAAGGATCATAAATACCGAACAACAGAAATACAAAAGATGGATTCATTTTGTAAAGCACTTTGAGTAGCACTTTGTTTGAAAATCACTTTATAAATAAATCTGATTGATTGATTGATTGGATAAAAGAAGCTATCGAGATAAGGAGACGTGGATGTGAGTCCATGAACAGAGACAATGGAGTTTAGTCGTTGGATCGCGCATGGGACTGCATCATCGGAGAGGGGAGAGCGGGCAGCAGAGGGCGACAACGTTCTCTGCTGCCCGCGGATAAACGGAGAAGGAAGTGACGCCACCATCAGCGTCAGCCTGAAGATGTTTGCAGCTGCAAATGAAACGTTGCAGGTAAATAAACCTTTACTGTGTTTTAAAAGAACTGAAAGAAGGAATTTGAAACTCAACACAGCAAGAACACACCAAAGACACATTAATCTTGATTTTATTCCTATTCAGGAGTGGACAACAGCTCACACATACCTGCTTCTCCCACAAGCAATGTGTGGTCTGTGTGCTCCATCACAGCTCTGGCCACTCCGATAGCATTTTTGATTCTTCTCAAGTCTGCCACTGCACCCACTTGCATTGTATTACTGCTCAGAGAGTGCACACAAACGAGAAAGAAGCAATCCTGTAAGGTTTGCTGGATTCAAACCCAGCAAGTCATGTAGCTTCATTATAAATCCGGGTAGAGCAGAATACAAAATACACCAGCATGTGTAATGGACTTGAAATATGTTGGAAAATTTATTATAAAGAACCTGAATTTCAAGAGCTTGCAAATGGAGTAAAATCAACTCTATCCTGACACGATATCACAGAATTACCATTTTTACACGTCTAATGTTTAATGCTGTACTGCTTCATTGGATCACTGTACTGGTGTTGATTTAAATTCTTGCACTTAAGAATGAAGAATAGGTCTGCTGCTGTGTGGTGGATTTCTTGGGTATCATTACTCTGTAACCAAAAAAAGTAAATTTTCTGGCTAAATGAGAGAAGGAGCATTCCATTAAGAGTAAACAGCTTACTGCTCGTCTTTTGTTGTGAGCTGACATTTACTTCCCATTATAACTTCTGAGACTGTAAATGTTAGTATTTAAGGACCTAATAATTGGAAAGCTTTCAGATCATAATGAGACTCTTAATTAGCACTTCCCTGCAGAAGGCTTGAAGAAAAGGTCAGCCAGTTAAGTGTGTAAATGTTAAAGATACATGGGAAGATGCTGCAGATTGTTAAAAAAGGACAAATAAAAGTGTAGCTACAGGTTGACAGCTGCAGGTGAATGATTAGCATTTTAAAAATCCAAGTAATCAAATATAGGTTTGAATTTTTAAGATCTTCGCAACTTCTCTGTTCATTTAAAGTAATGTCACGCTAGCATCAAACAGCACTAAAGCAGAACAACTGAAAGATAAAATGGCTCTGGGCTTGAACCATCTCACGGGTGCCACAGGAAATCTAGAAAGCTATTAAATTTCAATCAGTTTAAAAAAAAAATTGCCCGTGATACAAATCCTTACTGTTCAATTAGACTGCATTTCTATTTCTCTCTTTGCCTCAGCCTGACAGACCAGTGTACAGTGTGTCTGCGGTTTACCCGTTCATGATCATGGCATCAAGCGTCGTCTCTCCAGACTCATCAGGGCTCCCACCGAAGCCCACGCTGCCATCACACTGCTCAATTTCGCATTGGGCACAGCCTTTCTCCACTGCATCCAACACAGAGCCCCCGGACCGAAGGACGCCCCATGCTGCACAAACAATGAGCCTGTCAGCGAGCAGCATCACTCTGTTCAAACGAGCCTTTGTCTGAATAAAACAAGTAAAGATTGAAAACAGACACCATAGAAACACAAGAAATGACCGCCGCTATTTAGATATTCCTTTTATCAAAACAATGGACGAGAAACCAGTTTAAAATTTAACACGCTTTCACCCAAATTTCATCATGTTTTCAGGACGGTTTTGATAATTGTGATACACAGCTGATTTTCTAAAATCCGTTTGCTGCTTTTACTAATCTGGTTTGATTAGTCAGAACTGTATTAAATGTGCAAAAATGACCAGTGCAATGGCTTTCTAATAAACGGGGCCGATAAACATTTGGTCACTAATCCTCTGTGTACCCATGAGGGATCAAAACACCCACTGAAGGCTGAGCCACCAGCTTCCCACTAAATGCTCTGGTTATTCCAGTGTTCAGTGTTATTTTCCTTTTTATTAAACTCACCATTCAATATTTTTTTCTCTTTTATAATATTCAGCAGAATGGAAGCAGAGATTAGCCTGCTGTTGCCAGCTGCTTCTGTAAACCCCCCATGGAAATGATTTACATGGATAGATCAATAGTCAAGGCTTAGATTTCAATTTGAAATGTCTCAACAAAACACAGAGATGTATTTTACTCTTTTTTTTCATATCCATGGCAGAAAAGAAAAAGTTGACAGGAATGGGATAAATAAAAGGGTATTTATTTATCCAAGAGAGATTCCTGGGTGAACTTTAATCACCTACAGGTCTTAGCTGATGTCTGAGATGTTTTGAATACCATTTCTATCATTTTTCGTGTTGAGCTGTGCACCCGCTGGAAATCGACTTGACGGGTATGTCACAACTGATGCTGAAATATTTTCAGTTTCAATTCGAACATGTCCAATGTATCACCCTGAAGGAAATCAAACAGAGTGAGGGCAGACCTGCCAGTGGCAGCAGCTATGAAGCCTAGTGGGTTCAGCCCATTTCATATCCCCATCTGAGACTCTGATGGTCTTTCACATGGATAAGCTCTGGTTGAGGCACAGGCGTGCTTGGGGAGAATAATAAATAAATAAGGATTTAATGGTGTGGGAGAGGGAAAAAAAAAACCTGAAAACCAGTTATGATGCGGCCATGGCCTGAACCTAACCACACACACAATGTCCACACACACACACACACACTTATTTTCTCCAACCGTAATAAAAAAAAAACAATCTGTCAGATATTTGTTCTTTGATTAGAAACAAGTTTGGTTTAAATGAGAGGAATTAAACATCACTTTCTTCACGTTATGCTCCAATCCATTTTAATGACCTCAGTTAAAAGATGTGTGAAAATAAAAATGCATTTATTTTATTCACAATGGACACAATAAATAAATGGTTGCTAATTATATTCATGAAAAAGACATCAGTTTTATATAGTCGCTCACAAGTAATCCGCTGTCACAATGGCAGCAAATAAACAACTCATTTAGCTAAAGAATAGAGCTGCTTTTAGAGGATTAGAATACCTGTAGATAAATTGAACTTCTGTTTTTATATTTCTGTCTATACTTAACACACAGACAACACTCATTCGTGCCTAATGCCTGCATTTTTTTTTCATTTTAATCAAAGTGCACAGGCAAGTCTGTGCGCGCGCCATCGTGCACGTGTGGCGACTTTGGTGTCACGTGACTGAGCCCTTCCTGAACGTTTTCAGAGTGAACGTAACCAGTAAGAGTATAAAAAGGCCTACCTGCTGCCGCGGCGCTTTTGAACGGCCAAGTATTAACAACAACAGGTAATGACGCGTGTCCGGGGGACAGTGATAATGTTAAAAAGACAGCTAAAACCGATAAAAGCATTGTGTTTCTACCTGTACACGCACTAATATTTAAAACAAGATCATTGCATCTTCGCTGCCACAGTCGAGCTGTTAAACCCACGAAGAGAACGATAAGTGCGAAGTTCAATGAGTTTATTCTTGAATTCACAGAGACGGTAGACTCAAACTTCCTGTTTGTGTCACGTGCTGAATGGGCGGGTTCGTTGTTAAAGTGACAGTACAGCTAATACAGAATAACGTGTCACACCATTGGGGTTGGAGATTTTTGTTAAAAATTTCAATAAAATAGTAATTGTATTGTTATAGCTGAGATATTTGGTGGTTGCGGTGGTCAGTGGGGGCGGCACTAATTCTACATTATAGATTAGTCTTCAGAAATAGCTAAGGAGAAAAGGGAGTAATGCACATATTGTAAATTATTTTTGAAGAACAGAAAATTAATCAAGAGAATATAAAGATATATAAAGATTGATAAATGTACCACTTTCCACAGTTTTAGAAACTCTACAAGAACTATATCATCTGGATTTTTTTTGTCTATTCTAAATTAATTTGTCTTTGATTCAGTTTTACAAAGAGTGACACATAATTAGACCTATTTATTTTATTCTTACATTTAGCCCTGGCTGAAAAAACAACAAAAATGCATTTTCAAAGCACACGTGTAGAGTTAAAGGAGAAGGTAAAGCAAGCAGGTATATTATTGATGGTGTTATCCAATTTAGAAGTTCTGCTCATTAGCAGCTTTCAGAGCCACCAGCATGCACCCCTGCATGAGTGGAATTCTATTGCAGTGAAATAGGCCCAAGTAGTTAACATGCTCTACGCCATACTAACTAGCCCTAACTTAATGTTTTTTTAAGTTCTTGTTGTGCGGTCAACATGCTCAAAAATGTTTCATTTGTGCAGTTATTAAAAACATTTAATCTCTATGTTCATTCATTTTATGTAATTAGCTTTTCACTATTATTTTAGAATTAAAATACTATAACTAAGTTACATATTGGGCTTTATTTTTTAATTTAACTGTGATGATTATTATTCTCATAATTACAGTACTGCCATAGTAACCGTGACAGCAAATGCAGTCATATAAAGACTGCTGCTCAAATTAGTGTTAAACATGCAAATAGGTTTGGTCTGTAATTAAGATAATTAACTAGTTACTCCTCCTCAGCATTTGTGAAGCTAATTATTCCAGGAAGCTCTGACAAAGCTTTGTCAAAACCAGCTTTCTTCGGCTGTCCTGGATTACTGAATTCTAACCTTCCCAAAAGAAATATCTAACAAGCCAACGCATCCAATGTCACTGTTTGTAGCATTTAACTGGAGTCAGACTAGTTGTTGCTGTTATGTTAACACGCTTCACTAATAGCATCCAGTTTTTCATACAGGGTGGATTTGTGAACACTTTTAGTGGTTGCACTCATTATTTACACCATAGTGCTCAAAGTTGACCACTTAAAGAGGAGAAGCAGAAACCTGAATGTTCTGCTGGCCGCTTGGGAACTTGGCGATTTCTCTCAAGGGTGTAATTTGCTTTGGAGGCACCAGGAAACAGAGGTAAGTATTTGCTGCATGTGCTTTAGTAGATGTTGGACAAACTGTTTGTTCTTGGCAAATGTCAGTGAGCTGACTAAGCTGCCCTTGTTGTTTGCTGTTGCACGATCATTTTTAGCTTTTTTTCTGCTGGGTTTGTTGCTTGAATCTTGTTTGGATAATTAATGTTATAAATGTTTTGCATTCTTTATAGCATAAGTGGTGCCTGTCCCTTTTTGTTGCATGTGTCAAGCTGCTGCATCCACATCAGTGTGTATTTCTTTCAAACATATTAAAGGGCTGCTTTGTTAGTTAGTTTAACTGGATTCAGTTTGTTAGGCTATTTGCATCATACCCTCGTGCATTTTAAATGAACGAGAAACAAACAGTTGGAAATGGATAGAATGCTTTCTCCAGGTCAGGGACAATGTCCTGCCTCAAGAGGAGGAGCTGAAGTACCTCGGGGTCTTGTTCACGAGTGAGGGGAGATTGATAGGTGGATTGGTGCTGCATCTGCAAGTTCAGAGACTAAAACTCGCGGAATAGTTTTCAGGCGAGACCGAGGCTCAGACTGAGGCTACTGAGGCCTTTCCACAGAGCTAGCTCTGTGGTCACGTGGGTCTGATGCTCATTAATTAGTCAGAATTTTAGGCTTTTAATACACTTAAACAGAAGAGTGACAAAAAAATTCACCCCCCTCAGAGTTGTCATGAGTGTAAACTAGATCAATTAAACCTAATGCATGTTTTGGAACCAGGCTGTAAACATGTTTATTTTTGCTGTGAAATTGGTATTTTTAACATGGGAGTCAATGAGGATTTGCTCACTACTGACACCAGCCCCCAGCGGATGAGGGTGGAACTGCAATTTATTTCACTTCCGCACTGGCTTCAATTTTAGACTCGCATTGTGGGGGCTTGATCTCAACACACTGAGTTCTTCTCCTCTCTCCCTAAAAGCAGTCTCAACTCATTTACATACAAGCCTGCTCTGCTCAAGAGGCCACAAGGCATCAACTATATTAACATGCACACAGAAACAGTAAGCGTCCTGCTTAGCGCAGAAAGCGGCAAAGCATCAACAATAGGGATGAGCCAAAGCATTTTTGACGCGTACGAGCATGAAACGAATAAAACTCGTAAATATCTGTAATCGTGCTGAAGGAAAATCCTCACTGGGTAACTGTCTTCGCGCTCTGTGATTGGCCAGTCACTTAGAGCGCCCGCCCCTCCCTACACACAAAACTCTGCAGCTGGAGCTCAGTCCGTCCGGCCCACACATAGACAGTAACGGATCTCTCTGGGCTTGCTTCACTTATGCTCACGTTTCTTCAGTACTCCCTATGTTTTCTTCAGCTCGGTTTAATATTTAAAGTAACTTTTTTTGTAACGTACGTGGTGCATTTGACAAGACAGAGCTGAAAACGGCTCGTGCTGCGTCGGTCACTGCCTCCGCTCCACTCGGGTTCTCTCTCTCTCTCTCTCTCTCTCTCTCTCTCTCTCTCTCTCTCTCTCTCTCTCTCTCTCTCTCTCTCTCTCTCTCTCTCTCTCTCTCTCTCTCTCTCTCTCTCTCTCTCTCTCTCTCTCTCTCTCTCTCTCTGTATGTATTAATTTATGCACTTAAATATTAATGTTCTGATTTTATTGAAAAACTTGTTCTGTAATAGTTCCTTTACTGTTGTGATCAAAACTATTTGATAAATGATAAATTACCCACATTTGTATAGCGCCTCTCAGAGTAAGGACTCCAAAGTGCTTTACACTACAGTGTATAATTCATTCATTCATTCATTCACACACACATTCACACAATGATGGTGATGAGTTACGATTCTTCTTCTGGCTCTTGGAGGGTGCAGATGCTTTCTTTCCTCCTCTCCTCCATATCTTATCCTCAAGGCCTTTGTCTGTCTGTGTGTGCTGGGTGCACGGCTGCTTCTGCATTTTTCTGGAAACTGGAAACTGAAATTCACTTAAATGGATCTCGTCAGTTGGTCTCTCAATGCGATTGATAACATTTTCTCAACGATGAGAGCGGGAGAAGGGGCTCTGGATGCCCTGCCGGGACAGACCCAGTTGGACACATCATGGACTCCTAGAAACAGTGGAACTTGATCTGTCTATCTCAGCTGTCTGTGGAGGACTCTGGAGACATGTGGATATTCGTGGTGTTGGTGTCAGGTTTCCTGCTCATTGGCCTTGGAGACTACCTGGCTTACCAGAAAATTAACGAGCTGTCGAGGAATATTGGCCTGATCCCGGAGCTCAGAGATGATTTGCACCGTGCTGTGAATTCACAGACTCAAATAATTGTCGAGATGAATCGTAAGCTTGAGAATTTGGCGGAGATTCATTCTTTGGCACAAAAGATGGATGCCATCAAGGAGATAATGGACGAATCAGCATGGATTGGGATAGATTAATGTCCATTATTGGGATTCTGAGAGGTTGATGACCAACAAACTGTAAGACAGAGAGGAAATTATCTCTGTCTGGCCCCAAAACAATTTCTAATCGGAATCAGGCGCCCTTGAGCCAGCAAGGCTCCAACGAAAACTCCCCCCTCAGAAGATATGTGGAATGTGCCGTCGCTATGGCAACTCAACTCTGTATCCTTTCCCAGCCTGGGCGGGACTGCGAGAAGGCAGCTGAAACGTTCCAGGGTCACTGCAACCCTCCAACCCTCAATGCTCCTTCCCCTATCCACACTGAGGTGACATGCGCTGCTTATCGTGGCTGCAGGAACTGAAGTGGGGATAGTCCCAACCCACCACCCCACCTAGTGGATACTTATGTTGTGTTGTCTGAAGTCTGTTGCATATCTGTCTGAGGTGTTTTTTTGCAGAGCAAAGCTGCCCTCCTGGTGGGAGGGTCACTCTGAAGTGCCTTTTTTTCCCTCCACCTGAACCAATCCTCATGTAACCCCTCTTATCTCTATTAAGGTAGCACGAATCAGGGTTGCGAATGACCACCGTCACCAATTCTTGTCATGTGTCTTGCCCATGTATGTCTGATCTCTGAATTGTGTGTACTGAAACTCAAATTTCCCTCTGGGATTAATAAAGTATCTTTGATTTGATTGATTGATTGATTGATTGATTGATTGATTGATTGATGTAGCCACAGCTGCCCTGGGGCGTACTCACAGAGGCGAGGCTGCCGAGCACAGGCTCCACCAGTCCCTTCGACCACCACCAGCAGGCAAGGTGGGTTAAGTGTCTTGCCCAAGGACACAACAACAAAATTCTCTGTCCGGAGCTGGGATCAAACCTGCAACCTGCCGATTACTGGACAACCCGCTCAAAAACGGGCGTATTTAATCTCAACTCTGAAGCTGCTCTGTAAATAGTTTTCAAATAAACTATACACATATCAACTTCTGATCAATCCATATCAATTTCAGACTTAAAATTATGTATTGATGTAAACCACACCCACTTCCGGTTAAACTACACCCACTTCTGGGTTAGGCCACACCCACTCCAAGTACAGATACAGATACAGAGAATTTAGATGGTTGAACAGATATAGATATCGATGGTGGTGTACTCGCTCATCCCTAGTCAACAATATTTACTAAACCTGGGTGGTGTGGGGTTTGGAGGTTAGTTTGAGATTATACTGGCACAGGCACATCCTTGTGGGTTGAAACTAGGGGCTGCGTGACTTTTTTTTTTAAGTTGACAGTCAAGCAATGAAATCAAGTCAACTTTGACTAGTCGTTGATGACATCATACACTTGAAGCGGGTTGGCTCGCTGGAGTTTTTGACAATTAAAACTGTGCCCACATTTTCTAACTTAAACACATCTCTTTTAACAACAGTAGTTTTTGCATCTTTACTGTTCCCCTGCTTCAGCCCTCACTGATGCGCCTGAAGCCTCTCAGAGTTCCTGCTGCTCTAAACATTAAAATAATTATTTCATTTTCTGTTCCTCACTTCTGATTACCTTCAATGGTGTCTGTTTGTTGCAACCACCAGGTACAACTTGTTTTTATTTGACTATTTTTCTGTCCTGTCTCTTGTTTATTATCTTACTTGTGAAACCCTACAAGTGTCATGTATGTACATTATGAATAGTTTAGGTCCTAAGACTGATCCTTGAGGTACCCCACATTGTATCTCTCTCAGTCCTGATTTATGTTGATTTATTTGCACATATTGTTGGCTATTTGATAAATAACTTTTTATCCAGTCCAATGCTGTACCCCTGAAACCATATTTTTCCATTTTTCTCATCAATACGTCATGGTTTACTGTATCGAAAGCTTTCTTCAGATTTAAAAACAACCCTATTGCATGCTTCTTTTTGTCAATGCATTCTGTTATTTCCTCAATAAGATCAATCAGTGCCTGGACTGTTGACCTATTATTCCTGAAGCCATACCGGCATTCCGTCAGCAACTCATATTGATCAACGAAATTATCAAATCTTTTAACAAACAGCTTTTCTAATATTTTGGAAAATTGTGATAGTATTGACACAGGTCTATAATTTGTAAATTGATGCTTATCTCCTGTCCTGTAAATAGGAATTACCCTTGCTACTTTCATGTTATTCGGATAAAAAACCCTTTTGAAAAGAAAGATTACAAATGTGTGTTAATGGTTTTACAATGCCCTCAATCACACATTTCAGTGTTTTCATGTCAATATCGTTCCAGTCTGTACTGATGCATCCGTTTGTATCTCATCAACTATTGTTTTTTCCTCCAATTTAGATCGTATGCTTACAAAATATTTGTTGAATATAGCAGTGGCAGGGGTGAGGAGTGAGCACCACCTCACCCCTGCCACGTGGACCTCAAGGGATAAACCATCAATCCTGCTCAATGGTCAACTTTCCTCGCGGGGTCACCCATAAAGACAGTGGGAGGGTTAAATAAACAGATCAATAGCCTTTTTGTGTGATTTGCTTGTCAGCCACTAGATTGTGCCATCAGATAAGATAAATACTCCGGAAAGAATCTTTAAGTCCTGTTTCAATTTTTCTGACTGAACTTTGACTTCTCCACACAGCATAGAAATAGAAAAGTAGACGCCACACTAACTGCTACTGCCTATGTTTGGCCGCATTTGCGGGTTCCACTTTTTATAAACTCTATGGCTAACAGGATGTTTTAGCTGGGCTTTAGCTCTGGAAAAAATCCGTGGAGATCTGGACCTAGAACAGCGAAAGAACACGTTCATAAATCTGTTCACGCACGCCAGGACGAACGCACTCACTTTTACTTTTGCCAGACAAAATACGAACGAGTTCAGTTCACATTCATAAAAAAAATAAAATAAAATTCATGAATGATCGTTCAATGAACGCGTTCGGGCACAACACTGTTTGTGGCCCCCCACACCCTAACCTATGGTCACGGATTTGATTTAGTGACAGAAAAAAAGAGATTATGGATACAAGTGGCCAAAATTAGTTTTCTCTGCAGGGTGGCTGAGCTCTTCTTTATAGATAGGGTAAAAAGCGCAGTCATCTTGGAGGGGCTCGAAGTAGACCTGCTGCTTCTACACAGTGAGAGGAGCCAGTTGAGGTGGCTCGGGCAACTAGTTAGGATGCGTCCTGGACACATCCCTCATAAGGTTTTCTGGGCACGTCCAACCGGGAGGCAAGCCAATGGCAGACCCAGGACAAGTGTGTGTGTGTGTGTGTGTGTGTGTGCGTGTGTGTGTGTGTGTGTGTGTGTGTGTGTGTGTGTGTGTGTGTGTGTGTGTGTGTGTGTGTGTGTGTGTGTGTGTGTGTGTGTGTGTGTGTGTGTGTGTGTGTCTGCTCTGTCTTCTCGATCCCCAGTGAGTCGTGGAGGATGGCTGATTATACTGAGCCAGGATTCTCTGGAGGTTTCTTCCTGTTAAAAGGGAGTTTTCCACTCCACTGTCACTATATGCTTGCTTAGTATGAGGATTACTGTAAAGTCACTGACATTAGTCAGTTACTTGATGCAATTTGCCGGGTTACTTATATAGGAAACATTTTTCTGATTGGCTTAATGAACTGACCTGGGTTGGAATGTTTATTATGTGAAGTGCCTTGAGACGACTCTTGTCGTGATTTGGCGCTATATAAAAACAATTGAATTGAATTGAACAAGCTGGAGGGACTATGTCTCTTGGTTGACCAGGAAACACCTTGGGATTCTCTTGGAGGAGCTGGTCCAAATGGCTGGGAAGAGGCTTAGGCTACTGCCCCTGCCACCCGATCTGGGTAAGAGGAAGAAAATGGATGGAAAAACAAACAATTATATGTAAATATTCATATTTTAGGACACTGATTACTATTGGTTCAAAGTCTAGATGTTTTCAATTTTGTATTTTTTAAATTAAAAAAACATTTAAATTTTTATTATATTTTATTTATTTGAATGGAATGTAAAACATTTGCCCAGAAATGTGCCTGTTTTGATTAATGCTGGACCATCTTCATTATCCCTCTAAAATCATCCATAAATGACTCTCTATCACACAAAATTATTGTAAAATAAAATTGCTACTTTTAAACTCAATTTAGCTTCAGATATCATTGCTTTTCCAAAGTGTACAACTCAAAATATTTTTAGAGACCACTTAGGTCTGTTGTTATGGTTTGCTGAAGACAATGTTGTATCTGTTCTTTGCCCTTATCAGCATACACCACATACTTTAACTCTGGCATTTCAATAGGTAAAGATGAGGGTAATTATTCATAATTCTCTTGGCAGTGTCGCAAGGCTAATTACCGTGGAACTTTGTTTGGACTGTTTCAGAGTGAATCATATCACTAATAAAAATAATTAGGCAGTTGCTCGATGTGTCTGCTTTTAGTTACATTTTGCAATAGGACTGACAAATCAGGTCTCATCCTACTGACTCCACTCGTCCCCTCACACCATTCATATTTCCCAAGCATGCAGGAAAAACTGATGGCTGCAAATAATCAGAAACCGCCCATTCAAGATTCATAAATAAAATTTATGTTCTGTGGAAAACGAGGAGAAGCAGAGTCTGTAGGTTTGTCCTAATATCAATTCTACAAATTCAAGGTTATGGAGAGGCTGCTTTGGATAATGATAAAAGTACCATCCAAGTTTGGATTGTTGGACGTCTTGCATCCTATTGTGCCAGAGATTGAGTTTCAGATCACTTGAACTGAGTGATGTGTGAACCTCCTGGAAGAAAGATCCTCCCAGCAGCACTTTATGGGGTGGGAATTAATGGTTGAATGACCAAATGGAAGGTTCTCAGCGGTGCATATGTCAACTTTGGAATTGCCAAACTACCTGTAAAGGCCAGAAAAGTCCTGGAAAAATATCCATTCCCTGCTTGTATAGGTTCCATAGCAGCTCTTTTTCTGTGGAGCATGAAGGTTGAACAGTAGAGGAAAAACATGTCATGTGGTCTGTTGGGTGCAGATTTGCAATGCATCAAAATGACAGTTGGATCACGGGAGCTATGCCTAGTTGCTACTGTACAACTCTGCTGGGAGAGTGTTTTGATCTAGAGTTGCTTCAGTCAGTCAGATTAACATGCAACATTATCTGTCTAAAAGTAAAGTCAGCATAGGTTTTTCTATCAAAATAATTTTTTTGAACAAGCAGTGTGTATCAATGTCTTATTCCCCACTTCAGGAAACCCATTCCCCTATGAAAAAGCGTGCAACACTGTAAGCACAATGTTTTTTGATTTCACTGTGACTTTCAAGACAGTTCAGACTGAGATACTGTGTAAGAAGCTCGAGAAAATACAGGTGGTTGCCTCCACAAGTCCCTGGATTATTGACTACCTGACAGATCACAGTTTGTAAAACTGAAAGGTGTGTATGAGCATGTGGTCAGCAGAGCAGCTGCTCCGCAGGGGACCAGAGTCTCGTTCTTTCTCTACATGTCTTACACCTCAGACTTCCAGTACAACTCAGAGGTATTTCATCAGTAGAAATGCTGAGGGCACACTTTTAATTGACAGTTGTATTGGTGATGGGTGAGGGGCTGCATCATATATTTATATATTTTTTGTTTTTGTTTGTTTGGCCCAAAATACCGACTGCATAGCTGCACAGTGGAGTAGTGGTTAGCACTGTTGGCTCACAGCAAGGAGGTGAACGGTTTGATGATCCATTGTGCAGGCCTGCTGCTGGCTGGGTTTACTGTGGGTCCTCTGGCTTGCGCCAATTGTGAAATGAAGAATTTTTTTATACTAAAGCTACAGTGGCAAATCTGCAAAATAACAGCTTAAAAAATTCATGCTTCTAACAGCTATAAACATTTTGTGGAGGTTTTTAAAACATGAGAAGAAAAGTACTTCTCTCACATTTGTCTAAAAACCTCTGCCAATAACACAGTTTGGTCCAAATCCAACGAAGACCATCCAGTTTTCTGTCTTACCTGAACCACCACACTTTCATATTTACCTGGGTCCTCCACTCATTACATGCTCATGTGTTTTATAACAGAACACCACTGGTGTGAGAGGTTCTTTGCTCAATAATATCAGAGAAGGAGGAACAGCTGGCTGCTACCACTTCAACTTAAGCACAAACTAACAGAGTGCCAAAAAGATAAACAACATTTGAAGGAACATTGTAGCAGACAGCAGTCATCCTCTCTTCTGTCAGTTTGAACCCTTGAGTTTGGGAAGGAGTTTTAGGGTGCTTCTTGCAACCAAATACAGGTCCTTCTCAAAACATTTGCACATTGTGATTAAGTTCATTATTGTCTGTAACGTACAGATAAACATTAAACTTTTATATATATTAGATTCATTACACACAACTGAAGTAGTTCAAGCCTTTTATTGTTTCTAATATTGATGATTTTGGCGTACAGCTCATGAAAACCCAAAATTCCTATCTCAAAAAATTTGCATATCATGTAAAGGTTCTCTAAACGAGCTTTTAACCTAATCATCCGAATGAACTAATTAACTCTAAACACCTGCAAAAGATTCCTGAGGCTTTAAAAAACTCCCAGCATGGTTCATTACACAAAACCACAATCATGGGTAAGACTGCCGACCTGACTGCTGTCCAGAAGGCCATCATTGACACCCTCAAGCAAGAGGGTAAGACACAGAAAGAGATTTCTGAACGAATAGGCTGTTCCCAGAGTGCTGTATCAAGGCACCTCAGTGGGAAGGAAAAAGTGTGGCAGAAAACGCTGTACAACGAGAAGAGGTGACCGGACCCTGAGGAAGATTGTGGAGAAGGACCGATTCCAGACCCTGGGAACCTGCTGAAGCAGTGAACTGAGTCTGGAGTAGAAACATCCAGAGCCACCGTGTACAGGCGTGTGCAGGAAATGGGCTACAGATGCCACATTCTCATGGTCAATTCACCTTTGAACCAGAAACGGCGGCAGCAGCGCCTGACCTGGGCTACAGAGAAGCAGCACTGGACTGTTGCTCAGTGGTCAAAAGTACTTTTTTTGGATGAAAGCCAATTTTGCATGTCATTTGGAAATTTAGGTGCCAGAGTCTGGAGGAAGACTTGGCAGAGGGAAATGCCAAAATGCCTGAAGTCCAGTGTCAAGTACCCACAGTCAGTGATGGTCTGGGGTGCCATGTCAGCTGCTGGTGTTGGTCCACTGTGTTTTATCAAGGGCAGGGTCAATACAGCTAGCTATCAGGAGATTTTGGAGCACTTCATGCTTCCATCTGCTGAAAAGCTTTATGGAGATGAATATTTCATTTTTCAGCACGACCTGGCGCCTGCTCACAGTGCCAAAACCACTGGTAACCCAAACCACTGGTTTACTGACCATGGTATTACTGTGCTCAATTGGCCTGCCAACTCCCCTGACCTGAACCTCATAGAGAATCTGTGGTATATTATGAAGAGAAAGTTGAGAGACTCAACACTCTGGATGAGCTTAAGGCCGCTATCAAAGCATCCTGGGCCTCCATAACACCTCAGCAGAGCCCAGGCTGATTGCCTCAATGCCACGCCGCATTGAATCAGTCATTTCTACAAAAGGATTCCCGACCAAGTATTGAGTGCATACTGAATATAATTATTTGAAGGTTGACCTTTTTTTTGTATTAAAAAAACTTTTCTTTTATTGGTCAGATGAAATATGCTAATTTTTTGAGATAGGAATTTGGGTTTTCATGAGCTGTATGCCAAAATCATCAATATTAGAAACAATAAAAGGCTTGAAATACTTCAGTTGTGTGTAATGAATCTAATATATAGGAAAGTTTAATGTTTATCAGTACATTACAGAAAATAATGAACTTTATCACACTATGCTAATTGTTTGAGAAGGACCTGTATAGTTTTGTCAAGAAACTATAACCCATGTTGTCGTAAATTATTTGAGCAGCTAGCCTCAATCTCCATCAGGTTTTCTTCATCTTCAGTTTACATCTGGGTAGAAGGCAGCTGATTCTGACTAAATAAAGGTAATAGACTGAGGTGAAACGTTTGGCATACTCTCCAAACGATACCATATGGTTCTGCCTTGACATTACATACTTCATGCTGGGATTTTCTTTCAAGTTCTAGGAATAACATATCCTGGCGGAGGAGGCAAATTGTCTCTCAGAACAAAAAAAAAAATAAATAAATCTTAATAGAGCTGGATCCTCTGATTTTGTACCAACAAGAACAAAGCATGAGCCATGGTGAGGAAACTAACAATATAGTCTAACCTTGAGACGCGGATGCCAACAGCATGCCCCCTCTTACATTATTCATATAAAAAAATAAAAATTTTCACTAATATTTTATTCATTGGTTTTCTCTTAACAATTGAAAGTCATAGGGTGATTTGACAGGGATCTGATGGGAAAAAAATGGATGAGAGAAAAAGAGAGTATTATTACTTTCACCTGTGTTATTGATCCAAATTAAAGAACAGCACATAAAAGGACCTCTGGTTAATAATAACTTCATCAATCAAGATGTCCTTTCAGGTTGTTTCTTAAAATCATTCATAACAGTCTCCGAGGGGAGAAATGTTGCTACTGTGGGTGACTAAAGCAGTACCTGAAAAATGCATGTGGATAACCAGACCATGTGTAGTCCCTGATGGAGAGTATCTGCTGTGCCAATGACAACTGCACTGCTGACAAATATAGCAGCATTGCTTTCTGATTTCAAATAATGAGACAGATATGTGGATATTGTGTGTGTGTGTGTGTGTGTGTGTGTGTGTGTGTGTGTGTGTGTGTGTGTGTGTGTGTGTGTGTGTGTGTGTGTGTGCGTGTGTGCGTGCACCAACCTTTTGTAAACCACATAATTGAATGAAATTAGTATAAATTTTCTAACGTTAAACTATAAATGCTGTAACTGCTGCGAAAGAATGGTGTTTTGTCTAATATAGAAAAGAAAAACAAGTCTGTTATTTTATTATTTGACACAAAGAAAATAGACCCACCAGTCCATGGATGGCAGTGCATTCATTGTATTCTCTTTACATAATTACTAAAGCACATTAATCAATTGTCTGTTTATTCTTCATGTATAATTGGGTTGGTTGTCAAGGCCAATAGTTTGAAATCCAGACCCTTGCCTTTCTAACCCAGGTGCCAATACTAGACACACTCTGATTATATTGACAGGTTTTATAAAAAATAAAAAAAGTGAACTTTCAAAGACATTTATTGGGGTAAAATGCCAACTAGCTGCTGCGTTACCAGCTGTCTGACCCAATAACAAATAAAAAACAGTCTCAAAATTGGCACAGGACATGCTATACCTTGGAACAGATCTGACTTCAGAGAAAACACAACTTAAGGCTGTCAAATAACATCAATGGCCAAAGTTATTCCACCTGAAAACGTTTGCTTTCTCTTTCACGAAGTTACATAAAAATGGCAGCAGTTCGTTCCAGTGCTGCCTTTTAAGTTGTAGCCAATAAATCTCAGACAACACGCACAGTGATATTTTTGTTGTTACATTGTGTATACGTGTGTGTGTGTGTGTGTGTGTGTTAGGCTAGTCCCAACATCATTACAGCATCAGTCCAATACTCTGGTCATGTCCTACTACTTGTACTTCAACGCCATGGAACAGATACCACTTTAAGTGGTGTGATGCTCAGCTCCCTGTTGGGTTGCCATGGGATACAACAACAGCTCTGCCTCAAACTCCAGAGATGGTGAATTAGGTCTAATTGTTTGTGTAGCAGAATGTGTATTCATTCTGAATCCTCCTGCATACCTCATGGTACACGCAACACATCTGTTAGTCATTGCTGATCGATGCTTTCACACTGGTTGCACGTCTATTCAGGCATGTTTTGCTATCAGCTGTGAAGGGGGAAAAGACAGAGGAGCTACGGAAACTTTACATGAAAGGCTGCTCCAGAATAACATGCAGAAGGTCCAATAGTTTGGTTCACACCAGCTGAGGAAGCGTTCAGACCTTGGCACTTAAATGTCTGTTATACAGTGAGTAATAAACTGGAATCCATTAGGTCATAGCCATAACATTACTCTAGATCAATATCTGAGTAATATCCTTTTTCTATATTAAATTGGTCGAAATTCTTCCTTGATGATACGAGTGAGAATTATACACCATTGCCAGCACAGTCTCAAGAACCCCACCCTGATAGAATACTTTAGACCAACCACCACCCTGAAAACACCCAACAGGAATATGTCTTAGAAGAAAAGCATTCCATCTCTCCAGCTGAGCTTTTCAAATCATTGAATCAATATGAAGATGCATGAAATTGATTGTGAGGACAGTAGGTGGTTACCCTGTAGCATAGTGTTGGAAACACAGAGAAAAACCAACTGAAAACCACCACCAGCTCTTTGTAACTATGTTATCAAAACATAAATCTAACCATTGATGTTGGTCATATCTTCTATAGGTATTTTCATTTAAAGATGTTGTTAGAATCCACAAAAAAATTAAATAAAATTCAACTAACAATACAATAAAAAGCCAGCTGTCAGTATTTAGATTTGCTCATGTCAGAAATTCTTCACAAATGTTGACAAGGAGAAAGAAAAAAGTGCCTTATTGCTCTTGTTAAACCTAGCTGGAGCTGGCATTTATATTATTCGCATGTTGTCAGGAAGCTTTAAAATGAATCACACAAATGCCTGCATTGCATCTCACTGGATGTATTGTTTCCCCTTTCCTGTCAATTCTTTACCCTATAGACAAATCTCCATACTATGCACATATGTTAAGAGAAGCCAATGTCATTCAATAACAAGACCTCATTTTCGCCAGCCGATTGCATAAACCTTTTTTTTTCTTCAGTCATGTCAGCTTCTGAGATCATGTTACTAAATCTGCATAGTCAGTGAAGCATCTACAGAGGCTTCAGGAGCTTAGGAACAGCTGTATTATTTGTGATTGAATGTTTGAGTCTCCTGCAAACTTGGATTTGAGCTCATTCAGCGTTAGCTTTTTCATTTAGCTGAAACTTGCTGAACAGACTGTCAGACATGCAGGGTTTAGGCTAAATCCATGCATCCACTTCTAACTACTCAGACTTCTGAGCAGCGGGAGGATGGTGGCCGGCTAGATGTCATGTACACTGTGCTTCTGCTCCGAGGGGAAAGAGGCAAGTTTCACAGCACACAGAGTGAACCATGTGATGGTTTGTTGTCAGGGGTTGTGGGCAAATGAATGCTAGGGAGAAACCTGCAACTACGCTCCTCAGTTTCTTCTTTACAGAGGATTTTCAGGTCTACTTGAAGGATTGAGAACTGGATTTAAAAGAATAAATAAAAACACTTATAGAAAAAAAATTAAAGAGGTCCTTCACTGAAAAAACTTTTTTTCATATATTATTTCCGATTAGAATCGGTCATTCTGAGTTTTTCATGCAGGCTGAACATGAAAATAGTCTCCTACACCTTTCTCCTGCATTAGTATCTGATTTGAAAATCCTGACAGGTCACACTGTCATCATCTTGACTTGCGACAGGGAAGGTTGTTGTTGTTTTAGCGTGCAGGAAACAACAAATGTCTCAACTATCTTAAGCTAACCATTAGTATTAATAACTCCACCACAACGCAGAAGCTCCTCCAGGCTTGTGTTTTTGGAGGAGATAAAACATCAACAGAGTGAGTGGTAGAGCCACGTCGCTGTTATCCAGTCTGAGGCAAGATGTCCAAATATCAGGAAGCAAGACTCCAGATCCTGCCGCCTGAAGCTGCTTTCTCCTCCAGCTGAATTCTCCTTACTGAGACAGGTGCACCAGAGCTTTTTTTCCCTCAGAGTATGACTTGCAAGGCATTCATTCTTACTAGAGACCACTGCAAATGTATTAAAATATGAGTGAAGCACCTCTTTAAATACAGCAAAAAGTAAAAATGTTTTAAACATATTCTATACTTTTGCCAGCTTTACTCTGATATTCCAGGTTTCCTCAACAGTTGCAGGATCAGGCTTATTTATCATGCACATTTATTATTAATAAACTGCCATCTTATAAATTTTTCATAGTATTAGCAAAAAAGTATTCCATAACATACTTAAAACATCTAATCAAAGCCAGACAATACAGTTGCTTATCTTACAGTTCACTCTATATCTAATACATGCTGTTTTCTCTTTTGTTTTCTGTACAGTAGTTATGTGATTAATGATGCTATACGTTTTCGCTTCTTGCAAACAACAAAAACAGAGCGTTACACTTATTTATTTTCTTTTTCTTTTAATTGAGATTTACTGGTAAGGAGTCACTTTTGGCAAAAGTGAACAAAACAGACACATTAATGGGGGAAAATGAAGAAGTTGGGCTTAAAGTTAGAAAAAGCCCACACTGGAAGTACTAAAGTAACAAAATGGTGCGAGGTCCCTAATTCTATTACACAGACTTTGGTGCTGTTCATTCTATTTATTGAAATTGCACTTCAGTTCTTCTTTTGCTGTCACAAGTGATAAATATGAACATGTGGGTGGAGGTTTTAGATGCACTTCACATGCTGCAGGTCCATTAAGGTCACTCAGCTGAGAGGGAAAATGCTGTTTAGACAAAGAGAAGCGGCGGAGCTGTGTTCAAAAGTAGCTTTAGTGATCCAGCAAAGTCAATCACAATGTAATTGTGCCTGTGTTCCAGAGGATGGGGCTGAAGCATTAACCAGACAGTGCCATTGTTCAAATCATGTTTATGACAGACTAATAAAAACTGCAGTCTTGCACATGCATGGCAAGGCTAAAGATATCTTGAAATCAGATTTCAGAGTAGGTAAGGTCTAGTTGACAGCCCTGGTGTCTGAGGTGTGTGAACGACAGGAAATCGGCTATAAAAACAATACTTATAAAAATGGTTGTGGGCTTATTCCCCCGAAAATGAAGTGTTGTCAAGCAGAAAACAGTTTTTTTCCCCTAAAAGCACAGGATACAACTACTGCATAAACTTGATCCCTGAACATTTTCAAAATATGTTTTAATGGGGGAGGGGGGATGGGATCTTTAGTTGAAAATGTCTTGGTAGATATATCACAAAACCACAGGTATTTCTCTGGAGATTGAAATTCTTCTTCACGCATAAAAGAGCAGAAAGAGACACTTTTTCCAGCTCTGGCAGGGCCACGTCTGACTTTTCTTTCCCTCTATTCCCAGCTGCCTGAAATGTTCCGATAAGACGCACGAGCGTCTGAGAAGGAGTAACCTTAGCATGCTGGGGGATTCAAATTGTTTGATGGAGTGACTGATTACCAGGTTTTTTTTCTCTTAACTCCCTGGTGTGGTGTTGCTATTGGACAACTGGCTCGTGAAGTGGGGATAGTGGTGCTGTTGGACAATTTCTGTCAATCTATGCTGTAAAGCAAAAAACTCCAATAGACCATTAAGAGCACCCACAGCTGAGCTGACAGCCATTTTTAACAGACAGAAACCAGGGAAGAGGCCTGAAACATTTTCTATCAGGTAATTGACAGTTTTTATTCATAAATTGGTATCTAAAACGACGACTACTAATCCATAACGGCTATATAAAGTTACCTTTTTTATTTATTTTATATAATGTGATCATTGGGTGCATGTGTTTTCTTTACTTAAAAAAATTCCAACTGTGTTATTTTCTAAATACAGCATGTTATGCGGTCCATTCCTTCTAAAATAGACCGCTTTTATACCACCATCACTTTCTGGACTGATAAAGATCAAACAAAAGATATTTTGAGGCTCTAAATAGTTTTTTCAGCGTGGCACAACTTCAGTATAACACTAAATGCTCAAATTTCGATTTGTCTACAATATTAGATAGAAAGTAAGAAACACTTTGGAAATGGAAGATTTCCAGTGTGTAATCTGCCAGCGTTAACGTGAAATGTGCCTGCACATCTACCAGACGGATAATGGTGTGATTTCTTGTTATGATACTCTAACATCTGCTACCTGTTTGTAGTTTATGTGATCCATTTTCCTCAAGAAACTCAATCTCAGCCTAATATTCTTAATATTTTTTTTATTTTTTGTTTTGGGTCGAGGGTCTTGTCCACTGCTTTTTAAGGATGCCATTCTGCACATAAGTGGAAGCACTTGGAGGCCCTCATGTCACTGGTTCACACAGGGAATACAGCCTCCCATCAGAGGTTGAGCCAGCCACCTTATTAATTAGCCTTTGCAGCTTAAGGCCGGCCTGCTAACCCATTTAATGAGTAAATAATTGCTTTTTAGGTCTCATGCCATAATGCCTTTTAGTAATAATGGGAAGCCACAGTATCTCAAAATTGCTCCTGCGCCCTCGCAGTGTGAAAACAAATTTGGAGCAGGAAAGAATTTAGCTCTAAGATCTTACTTAGGGGTTTAAATCTTGTAGGATTTGTTCCAAAATAAGATAAATTCCATTTTGATTCCTTAAGGATTTTAAGAAATGTCTAAAAGAATTTTTTTTCTTTTTTTTTCTTTTTTTTTTTTTTTTACAAGAAACTGTTATCAGATAATTGGAAAGGTGCATCCCATGTGAAAATCTTCGTAGAACTTCTACAAAGAAATAATTAAAACTTTAAAGTGTCTGGAAATTTGCTTTCACTGATGACTATGTACAGTGTTGCTTTCAAAAGATTTCCATGACAATTTTTTAAATTAATAATGGCAAATTTTGTGAAACAACACAGAGGGATGAATGGAGAGGAGGTTATCATTAATTGTTGATCTTTGGAAATCTCTGATGCTTTTTATGGTTTAATTGGGAGGATTTTTAGCTGTAGTTGGGGCGTTTGGTTTAGGAACATCTCTGCTTTTTGCAGATGGTTACAAATCATCTCAAAGCACTTTCAAACCACTTTCAGATGACTTTTGTAAACTGGTGCATTTTAAATAATATGAAGTGAATTGAAATGAATGCAGTTGTGGTGGCATCTTCAAGCCATAACCTTCCATCTGTACTGGGGCCGTTTGTGAAGCAGCTTGAATGAGGGTCTACTCCAAATCTGAGGCATGATCCTTGACTGGAAAATGGTGAAATGCTGCCTTCATGTTGTGAGTGATCCTTTGCTTTAAGCAGAGTTTAAGTATGTTAGTGTATGATTCACAGAGATGGACCAATCACTCAGGGCTTCGCCTTCATGAGAGCTTTGTTTCAGTCCACTGTGCTTTAGAATGGGCAAAGCTCTTGATAATAATAATAATAATACATTTTATTTAAAAAGTGCCTTTAATGACACCCAAGGACACTTTACAACAATTAGGAAAAAATAAAATAAAACAAGATAAACACAGTACAGAAATATGTAAAAACACTAAGATGTTAAAATGCACAACAAAGTAGTCTGTCCAACTTTCCCTTATAGTCTTGAGATTTAGACTATAACTGATGAATGAAGATTCCAGATATAAGCAGCTGAAATGGGCTTCCTGCATGGGGGTCTGGCTCCAGCTTCAGCAGGATAAGGAGAGGAGCTCCATCCTCGAGAGAGCAGCTCCAAGCGGAGCTGTGACTCCTATGAATTGAAAGAATAGTCAGCAGAGGTGGGTCCAACATCTGACTTTAATGCCCTAAGGTCACCCTCCCCTGGAGGTTTTCTGGTTATGTTCCTCTGAGATGAGACTCCAAGGACAGCTTCAGAACTAACGGGACAATTTTGTTTCCTTTGAGCTCAGAATCAGAATGGTTTTATACGTGTGAGAAGTCACAACATTAGGAAATAGCCGCGGTACTTGGTGCAAAAATGAAAGATCATAGTAAGAATATAATCATGATAAAATAACAATATAAAGTGGCAATAATTAGAAAAATGGCTATTATATACAAGACGGTGGGAATGTTTGCAGATTTTCCAGGAGGAGCTTGGTATTTAGTCTTTCCGTGGAGTACGGATAGAACATCTTGCATGACTAGAGCAGAAGACATGTTACTGTAACCATTGTCTTGTTTTGCGTGATCTTAACTTCTAATGAAATCCCACTTCCCCTTTTGTGCATTGTTAAAACAACTTTCTTTTAACTCCAAATCAATACCTTGTCTTGACTTTTTGATCAGTCGTTCACTCGTGACATAAACGATAAATCAACTTTAAACAGACAAAACTGGTCTCTGATCCTCTATCAGTGTGCTGTTCTTCTAATGGGATGGACTGTGTTTTTCTAATGAGAGGTTCATTTATTTTCCCACTTTGTTTGGATGACCTGAATAAGCTAATGTCCCATGTGCATGTTATTTGGAAGAAGCTATTATAAACTCAATGAAATGTTGGTATCAACTCTGCAATGCAATCACCCTCTTAAGTTGTTCACAATTACCAAGTGCACAGAACACCAGCCAACGAGCAGATAAAAGTTTATCTCGTCTACTGATTTGCCCAAGTTTCTGCTTTTAGGCTCACTTTACATTACTCCTTTTCTGTTAAATGGATAAAAGGACTTGGCATCAATCTGTTTTAGTCACCTTTTCCCTGTATACACCGACAGTGTGTGGGCTTGTAAACAACATACTTAGAGAAAATTATTCTAGAAAATGTGCTAATTAGCCAGAACAATGCTTGCACCGGCAGTGGAAAAACCATCTAATCCTTGTCCTCTACGCCTTAATGCTAGTCTCTGATACTTTAGAGTCCATTTTCTGTGAGGTTTAGTGAATCATTACCTTGCTTTTGTGCCCGACTACCAATGCTCGCACAAACCGAGTGGTCCTTTAGGTAAATGGGCTTAGTGGGTTTAGATTTTCTGAAATTATGCAAGCATACTTATATATATATATATATATATATATATATATATATATACATACATCCCTCCCAACATATACTGTGCTTGCATCCTTTACGTGTAACCCACATAGTGTGGAAACGATGGAGAGAGAGTTCTTTTGTTTACTTCTGGTTGATAGGATCTTGTTTTCATGAAATGCTGAACACGAATATATATCTGAATTAATTACATAATGAAGAAAATAAACAGTTTTGAAAAATATTCTAAGATAATTCTACTCATTTTGAACCTATAAAAGTTTGACAGAAAAAGTGATAATCATTTAAAAAGTAGCTGTTTTCAAGCTTCTGTGCATGCATGTGTGTGTGTGTGTGTGTGTGTGCGTGCGTGTGTGTGTGCGCGTGCGTGCGTGCGTGCGTGTGTGTGTGTGTGTGTGTGTGTGTGTGTGTGTGTGTGGACAGTCCTCCTGAACAAGTGAAAATGTCCTTTGCTCTTTTTCCTGTTGATGCTTAACAGATATGACAACAGCGTCTTTTGAACTGGCTGGTTATGAAGCAATTTGTCAAAACTGTTGACAACTTGGACCAGAAAATCCTGCAACAGAGGAATTCAAGTGTCAATCCAGCCTTTGTAATGTAGACGGGCAACAATAAGAAAAGAAGTGGTGCTAACAGCAGTATTTTTGACCCCTGCTGAAGGACTAGTAACACTGTAGATGTGAAATTGTTTTGTTGTGAGCTAAAATATATTTTATTTGTGAAGTAGTCAAAAAAATGGTAGCGTGTCCATCCATCATTTGATAAACAAAAGCTATCTAATCAAAAATGATTTAGATTTTTGTCTAAACTTAGTTTTGAATAAAAATATCACAATTTGTTGCCAATTAGGCTATTATTGTTGACAGAAAAACAAACTCTTAAGTCTTTCACTTTAAAAGCAGTGAGCAACAGTGAAAAGAGACAGATGAGACAAGTGTTTTGTTTCTTAAAACTGGTTTGGTTTTACATAAACTTATGCGATGACAGCTGAGTATTTTTATTTGGACATATAAAACCATCTGAAAATGCATATTAGACTAACTGCAGTCTCTAATTAGGAGTCAAGCAATACCTGCTGACATTTTAGTTTGAGCTTTGTATTTTTATCATTTCTGTAATGAACACATCATACTTTCTGCAGCTGAGATGTGGAAGAGACAGATGAAAACATTACCAAATGACTGGGAGGCTGTGATGAACAGAAGGTTCATCACTGCATGCCTTAATCTTTCAGATTAATAGCTGTTTGTAATATCCAGGCATGGATAGCTGCAGTGACAGCTGTCTGTTAGTCCAAAAGGCATCCGTTCTCATTTCTATTTCAGGCTTTAATGACTTTTTCTCATTTTATGTATGTATGCCTGCTTATCAATACGAATTTAAAAATAAAAGTTTATTTATTTTGTTAATTGCTTAGAAAGGTCACATAAAACTTTAACATCTGTGGTTTTTAGTGAGCAGGTTCATTGAGAAACAATTTTTTTACGTATTATTTTTGAAAATGATTAGTTACTCTGAGTTTAGCATCCAGACTGAAAATAGTCTCCTATCCCTGTTTCCTGCATTTTCTTCTGGTCAGTGTTGGGAATGTTACTTTTAAAAAGTAATTAGTTATAGTTACTAATTACTTTGTCAAAAAAGTAACTCAGTTACTTACCGAGTAACAAGATTATAAAAGTAACTAATTAACACAAAAAATAATTACTTTTTTCATTAAAGAATGCAAGAAAAATGGCTTCCCCTCTTAATTAAACTTACTTAATTTTGTCAGAGTCCAAGCCCCCAGGCCGGGCTCTCCCAGCTGACCGGCTTCCATCTTGGACCACATTAACCAGCATGCCCCTCGCGGGGATTCCCTCCACGTTTCACCTGCGTCATCCATGTCTATATATGAAAGACGCTACACCGGCTCTTCACTCAGTCATCATTCCACCGTGATCCATGATCAGAGTATTTCCAAAGCTACTACAGCTAAACCTCCACCTTTCCTCCTCAGACCTCATCCGTCAGCCATTCCAGCACCGCTTTCAGCCCACCATCTGTATAATAAACGCTCTTACTCCCGAACCCAGTCTTCGAGTCTGACAGGATGACTGAGTCCATTAATCCAGCGGAGTTCGAGCAGGTGAAGAGAAAGATGGAGCAACTGGTGAACGAGAACGTTCAGCTCCACGCCCAGGTCGACCGGCTTAACACCAGACTGAACTCCCAGACCGATCTCTCCATGCAGTTGTCTACTGCCGTCACGGCACTCCAGCAGCAGGTTCATGCTCTCCACCTGCAAGCCCTCACTCCACCGACGGGAGAGCCACACTTCAGTCTCCCGGAGAAGTGGAATGGAGAGACGGGGAGTCCAGACGGTCTGCTCGCTACCCTCGAGATGCAGTTCGAGTGCCACCCAGGATGCTTTCCCACTGCGCGTTCTCGAGTGGCACAGCTCACCTCACTGCTCACCGGACGCGCGGCAGAGTGGGCTGCTGCGCTCTATAATTCTAAATCACCAGACTGCAATGACTACGCTGCATTCGTGGCTGCTCTCAGAAAGACATTTGTTCCACCCAGCAGCGAAATGGGGGCAGAGGCACGACTCCTAAAACTCCGCCAGAAGGAGCGCTCTGTGTGCGCTTATGCGTCGGAGTTCCGCACCATCTCCGCCAAGCTGCGGTGGGATGACTCTGCCCTTCGAGCCGTATTCTTGGAGGGACTGGCAACCTACATCCGGGATGAGATGGTGGGAAAGGAGCTGCCCCAGAACCTGGATGAAGTGGTGGATCTGGCGTTGCGCATGGATCAGCGGGTTCTGGTTCGGCCCAAGCCCTTCACTCGCCCATCCAGGGCGCCTGGACCTCTTCCTCGTTCCCCCACGCCTGCTCCCGGACCCGCGTCTACTGATGAGCCCATGCAATTAGGCCACCTTCCTCCAGAGGAGAGACAGTGACGGTGGCGCGAGGGTCTCTGTGCCTATTGTGGCTCCTCCCACCACAGACGCCTGAACTGTCCATTACGTTTGGGAAACGAAGGAACCCACTGAGTATCGGGGTCGCTCAGCCTGGGTCACCTTCAGCCCCCACCTCTTCAAATCGACTCCTCCTTTATGTTACCCTCCTTCATGGTGAGGCCTCACTCCAGATGCACGCGCTGATGGACTCGGGGGCCGCTGACAATTTCATGGACATGGATCTGGCTAAGCGCCTACGGATCCCCATGACCCCCTTGGAGAGAGTTGTGCCAGTGACCTCGGTGGACGGTAGGCCCCTCCAACCCTATCCGGTCCAAAACCGAACCCAGCCACTCCAGATGATTGTCCAAGGCCACAGAGAGACCATCCAGTTCCTGATCATATGTGCTCCCTCCTCTCCTCTAATCCTGGGATTTCGCTGGCTCCGTCTCCATGACCCCCGGATTTCCTGGTCCCAGGGCCGCCTTTTGGAATGGGGGGCCCAGTGCCAGGCCCACCTCTCTCCTCCTCCATCCATGCCAGACTGCCCGGCCGGTGACCCTGGTCCTACACTGCCCAATCTGCCACTGCCCTACCGGGACCTGGCTGCGGTGTTCGACAAGCGGCGCGCCACCACACTGCCGCCTCACCGCCCGTACGACATGGAAATTAAGCTGCAACCAGGAACCAGTCCGCCCCGGGGGCGCCTTTTTTCTCTCTCTCCCGCCGAGTCCAGAGCCATGGAGGAATATATTGACCAGGCCCTCCGGCAGGGTTTCATCCGACCCTCGTCGTCCCCAGGTGCCGCAGGCTTCTTCTTTGTGAGGAAAAAGGAGGGTGATCTCCGCCCCTGTATAGATTACAGAGGACTGAACAAGATCACAGTCAGAGATCGTCATCCTCTGCCGCTCCTCACGTCCGCCCTGGATGCCATCTCCCAGGCGCGGATTTTCACCAAGCTGGACCTCCGGAGCGCCTACAACCTGGTCCGTATCAAAGCTGGAGATGAGTGGAAGACGGCGTTCATCACCCCCACCGGTCACTGGGAGTACCAGGTCATGCCCTTTGGACTGTGCAATAGCCCCGCCGTTTTCCAACGCTTCATCAATGATGTCCTCCGTGACATGTTGGGACGGTGGGTGTTTGCCTACCTGGATGACATTCTGATCTACTCCAAGTCAGAGGCCGAACACTACCACCATGTTCGCGCTGTCCTGACCCGGCTCCTGGACAACAACCTGTTCTGTAAGCCCGAGAAGTGCTCCTTCCACCAGCGGTCCATTTCATTCCTGGGCTACCTGATTTCGGATCAAGGTCTAACTATGGACCCTCAGAAAGTCCAGGCGGTGAAGGACTGGCCCCTACCAACCAGCCTGAAGCAACTGCAGAGTTTTCTGGGTTTCTGCAACTTTTACCGTCGATTTATCAAAGACTTTAGCACCATTGTGGCGCCTCTCACCTCTCTCACCCGACCGAGCCCTCCTGGTCAACCGTTCCGGCTCACCCCAGATGCCGTTCGGGCCTTCCACTACCTAGTCGCTCGTTTCACATCGGCTCCTATCCTGCGCCATCCGGATCAGGCAGTCCCTTTTGTGGTCGAGGTCGACGCTTCGGATGTCTGCGCCGGCGCCATCCTGTCCCACGGCGGCCCAGATGGCAGGCTACACCCCTGCGCCTACTTCTCCAGGAAGTTTTCCACCACCCAGCAGAAGTACGGCGTAGGGGATCGTGAGCTGCTGGCCATAAAATGGGCGTTGGAGGAATGGAGGCAGTGGCTTCTGGGCACCCCTCAGCCGTTCACCATCTGGACTGACCACCAGAACCTAACCCACATCCGGTCCGCCAAGCAGCTAAATCCTCGCCAGGCTCGCTGGGCCCTCTTCTTCGAACCCTACGAGTTCCATCTCGCCTATCGCCCCGGGACTAAAAACCAGAAGGCGGACGCCCTCTCCCGCCAGTTCACACATTCAGCGCCCACGTCCGAGCCGGCGCCCATCCTCCCGGAGCACCGTTTCGTGGCCCACCTTGGGTGGCCGTTGGAGGAGGCCATCCAAAATGCCCTCCGGGATGACCCAGCGCCGCCAGAGACCCCCGCCAGTCGGCTCTACGTCCCCGCGGCCTGTCGCAGTGAGGCGTTGGCCTGGGCCCACTCATCACGCCTGTCTGGTCACGCGGGCTTCTCTCGGACTCTCAAGTTCTTGAAACGGGCTCTCTGGTGGCCACGTATGGAGAGGGACGTTAAGGAATTCACGAGCGCCTGTGACGTCTGTGCCCGCTCTAAGGCATCCACCCAGGCTCCGGTTGGCACCCTCAGACCTCTTCCGGTGCCCAGCCGCCCCTGGTCCCATGTGGGGCTGGACTTTGTCACAGGTCTCCCGCCGGTCAACGACCTCGACACCATCCTAACGGTCACTGACCGGTTTTCCAAAGCTGTTCACTTCATCGCCCTCCCGGGCCTTCCCTTGGCCCGACGCACTGCAGAACTGTTTCTGGAGAATGTGGTGCGTCTCCACGGGTTCCCGGTCGACGTGGTCTCAGATCGTGGTCCCCAGTTCAGAGCTTCTGTCAGCCTGTCTTCGGGCTACCACCCACAGACCAACGGTCAATCGGAGCGGGCGAACCAACAGTTGGGCCGGTACCTCCGCTGCTTTGTCTCGGCCCAGCCCTCGCAGTGGCCTAAGTACCTCCTCTGGGCGGAGCTGTCCCATAATCTTCACACCTCCTCGGCCACTCAGATGTCCCCTTTCGAGGTCTGCTATGGCTACCAGCCCCCAGTCTTCGCCCACCAGGAACCCGAAGTCGTGGTGCCAGCCGCTCAATCCCTGGTGAGGCGTTGCAAGAATGCATGGATCAAGGCACGGGCCTCCATTACCCGGGCCAACGCCCGTTATTCACACCAACACCTCCGCAGGCACCGCCCGGGTCCCTCCTATGCTCCAGGGGACAAGGTCTGGGTGTCCACGGCAGGCCTCCGGGTCCGCGCCGGTTCCAGGAAGCTCGCTCCCCGGTTCCTCGGGCCCTACCCCGTGCAGGAGGTCATCAACCCGGTCACGTACCGGCTGCGGCTGCCTACAAGCCTTCTCGTCCATCCTACCTTCCACACCTCCCGGCTCAAGCCTTACGTGGAATCCCCCCTCCTGCCACCTCAGGCTCCAGCACCTCCGCTGGCCCGCTTCCTCGACGGTGAGCCCATCTACACAATCCGGCGCATTCTGGACGCTCGCCGCCGGGGCCGGGGCTGGCAGTACCTTGTAGATTGGGCGGACTACGGCCCCGAGGAACGCTCCTAGGAGCCGGCCTGCTCCATCTTGGACCCTGCCCTCATCTCGGACTTCTGGGCCCACCGAGGTGGCCCGGGGACTTCTGGAGCCGTCCCTGGACCGGGGGGTCCTGTCAGAGTCCAAGCCCCCAGGCCGGGCTCTCCCAGCTGACCGGCTTCCGTCTTGGACCACATTCCCCAGCATGCCCCTCGCGGGGATTCCCTCCACGTTTCACCTGCGTCATCCATGTCTATATATGGAAGACGCTACACCGGCTCTTCACTCAGTCATCGTTCCACCGTGATCCATGATCAGAGTATTTCCAAAGCTACTACAGCTAAACCTCCACCTTTCCTCCTCAGACCTCATCCATCAGCCGTTCCAGCACCGCTTTCAGCCCACCATCTGTATAATAAACGCTCTTACTCCCGAACCCAGTCTTCGAGTCTGACAAATTTACTATGAATTACTACAATAGTGAAATATAAATGACTAATGACTGGAACATAATAAAATGTATGTCCAAATGTTTTTTATAAACCTGAATAATTTAAATAAATAAGCACTTAACAGGAGGAACTGCTAACAGGAACATTACACTTATCTAGACTGTTAAAAGGTCACTGTGTGATATTTAACAAGACCTCAATCAGTCAAAATTTTAAATTGCAAATAGAAACACCTGTAAAGGTTCCCGAGCCTTGAAATGGTCTCTCAGTCTAGTTAAATTACAGAAATGAATGTAATTTTTCACAGTATTTTAATTTTTCCAGCTTCACATAATTGTGTGTTTTTAGTAGCACTTCTGTTGCTGGTAATCTAGTAACGGTTAAATAAATAAATAAAATCCTTTAAAATGACACTAGAAGAGGCACAAACCTGATGGAGGACTTACATTTACTAACTTGGGTCAGACCCAACCACAGAAGAGCTGAAGCTGGGTGGTAAACACACACAGGTAGTTCTAATAACACCTGAGCTCCATGACGTTTGAGACTGATGCATCAGTGTTACAGCGGGACTAAAGACATGATCAGAAACAGGTTACAGCTGGATGATCTAGGAAGGTAGAAGATCGTGACGTCTGAGCGGTGAACAGGTGAGCGGACCTCCGGGATGTCCCGCTGTCACGCTAAGAAGGGCACAGGTGCAGATCCACACCTGTGCCGTAGACTGTTCATCACGTCTTCCTCGTTCTTCGCGGGCCGTGATGCGCTTGGATGAAAACATCTACCTCTTTAGCTCCTGATCAGCTGATGACAGCTTCAACACACCGCGCAGCTTAACGCACGCATTTCCTTATCAGTAACAGAAACAACGTTTTGTTAAAAGATGACGGTATGTAATTAGATTGCTCGTTACTAAAAAAAATATTTTTATATTATTATTATTTTAAACGGTGTTATTCCCATCACTGCTCTGTTGTGTCTACAGCATGAAGTGACTGAGACAGTGAGAACACTGAGGGTCTCCGCCCATCCGGTCAATCATCATCGTGTTTGTAAGTGCGTTACCGACTCCTCTCTCTCCCAGGCTGCAGCTGAAGTGTGGCGGTCGGAAAGCCTCACACTGTTGCTCAACGTTCGACAAGCACATAGTAACGCACAACCTTCCGTCCCCAGTAACGGTAACGGCGTTGCAACAGCGGGAAAAGTAATTAATTAGATTATTCCGTTACCCAAAAAAGGAACGCCGTTAGTAACGCCGTTATTTTAAATGCCGTTAGCCCATCACTGCTTCTGGTGGAAAATTTCTCAGTTCAGAAAAGCCTGACAGACCTACGTCACACTGTCACTTAACATTCATGGATTCACCCATATTGACCCATGATAGGGAAGACTGTTTGAGGTTAGCGTTCAAACAGCAGAGAATGTCTCTGGTAGAAGCTAACCGTTAGCATGGCGGCAACTCCACCACACAGCAGAATTACTCTATTTGTGGAGATCAAACATCAACATTGCAAAGCAAACGGAGTCAGTGGTGGAGTTGTGTTGCTGAGATGTACAAATATCAGGACATAAGACTCCAAATCCTGCCATCTTCTGCCATTTTCTCCTCCAGCTGACTTCTATGTCCTCAAACAGGTGCACCAGAGCTTTTTTTCCCACCAGAGAACAATTTACAAGGTGTTCATTCCTACTAGAGACCACTGCAAATGTATTAAAAACATGAGTGAACTTGATCTGATGTAGATGAAGGTGTTTTTGTGGTGTAGGCCCAGAGAAAATAGAGATTATCATAATGTATCTGTCTTGTGGCTACAAAGTTCTTGTGTGTTGGTAATTTCCACACTCCATATAAAGACGGCACAGAATTAGAAAAAATGTGCGACAGTGGAAGTTATAACTGAATATTGAAACGATTATGTCAGTTGCAATAAACCCACATTTTCCACATTTCTCGCGTTCTCTTCACGACACTCACACACTTCATGTGTTTTAGCATCTTGGCCACTTTTTCTAAACTGTGTGTGGACATCTAGGCCAGTGAGAGTCCATCAGATTGGCTGAAACAGCTTCTAGGATGTAGAGTTTACATACAGTACAAAGCACTTTATTCTAGTCCTGTAGCAGGCCTTCGATGATATTGATATGATATTGATAATAATGACATTGTTATTGATAGTGATATTGATAAGATATTGATCATAATAATGAGATTGTAGTTGATAATGATGATGATATTGTGCAAATTGACATCGCGTTGACGATACCTTTTTGATGCAGCCTGACTCCACTGTCAGTAAGTCTGCTTGTTTGTAGCTCTGAGTTAATTAAATTGCGTTAATAGATTCCTTTGACCACTGTTGGCTGGTTGTGTCTTATTAGTTTTAGGATTTCAGCAGAAGAACCAGACACACCCATCTGATATATTTACCATTTAGGGTAACAAATTCTATAGATTTTTCTCCTCTCTGAAGTTGCTGATCTCAGCTAGAGTCAGAACTGTCTTCGCTTTATCAGGTGGAATTAGTTGACTGCTCTAAATTCTTGGCAATAAAACAAACAGGAAATGAAAATAAAATAAAAAACCTCAAGTTTACCTTAAATGACCGTACAATGAAGTTTAGAAGCTAGCCAGGATATTCCCTTCCCACAAAACTCCAGATGTGAATCCAGGTCTTGCTTCTCTTATGAGCAGGCTCAAGTATCATTCAAATTGTCACAGAACTGCAAAAGGTGATTCATCTTCTCCAAATACACCGAATCACAGAAATGGAACTTACAGTAATAAAAAAATAAAACTCGAGAAACTCAGCAGAGCTGTTAATTTTGTGTTACTGAAAGATATTTTTGTTAAAGCTAAAATGCAGCATGTGAGTAGAGGTGAGTCTCTGCTTCTGGTGAAGAGAGTTGTGCCTAATTTTTCCAGCCAAACTGTCACAAAGAAAAGTTAATTCGGTGGGATTTTGTAAAGCAAGCTGAGATTTCAAGTTATTTAAACAACTTACTATGTTGTATTTTATAGTTTTGAGCTCCACACTTCATGGTATTTGCTACAATGACAGAATATTGTGATTTGCCTGTGCAGCAGAGACTTCAAAAGTGGCTCAAATTCCGTCTTTAAGGGTCGTCTTCTACTTCACGGGGTAGTAAATTCACTCTGGTTGTAAAAGTGAAAATAATTCAAGGTAAAGAGATCTAATCAATCTTTGTTTTCAGCAGTGGCCACTATGTTTTCTGCTTCCTAGGACACGATCACGTCAGTTGTTTTTAATTGGAATAAATGAAGGAGGAATTATTTGGATGATTGAGACAAATAGCCAAACTGAGTAAGACAATTGAATTGTTTTCTTGGCAATAGAGTTTCCTGTCAGGGTTGGCCAGCACTCCTCTCCCCGCTGACTTCAGGAACCAAAAGACAGTGTATGCTCATTTGCTTAGTAAAGATTTGTTTTAGCCATGCTGATTTTCCAAATTCAATTTCTTGCCAAGCCAAAGAAAAAGGTCCTCCTGAGTGCTGAGACTATTGTACTCCCTGTTTTTAATCACTGATTCCTTTCAGGTTGCAGAGAGAGATATTGATTTGGATTCAAATGAAGCTGTTGTGAAAGTGAGAGGTTCATTTGTGGAAGCTTGCTGGTGTGTGTCTCTGCAGTTAATGAGAAAGCATAATGAAGCGTGTTAACTTTCATCATTCCCTCCTCATCAAAGTCACCACCAGCAACACTTTGATTGGCATCTATCACAAAATCAATGGCATTGACTTACATTTATGCCTCGCCATCTGTTTTATCGTCATGCATTATGAATGATTTGGAAGAAGCAGTGGTAACGACGAAGCTATGACAGCTTCACAGCATGTTTCGCAATGGTGGCTGTGGCATTTCCAGTTCCCCACACTAAGGAAATGATGCATGAAGTCCTGTTGTGGAGAAGAGGCTGAAAATCTCAGGCATGTTTGTGTCTCCCTGTGTACTTTTTTCATTGGGCTGACAAATAGAATCTGTTCATGGTCAAATCAGAATGAACCCAGTTAGGCAAATAACTACAAATGAAGTCAAAGGTACGTCTATGGGTAAAGCTCAAGGTGTGTTGCACACACCACGATGAAGAAACAGCTGAGATAGTCCCATTAGGAGCTACCTCTTAGATCTTTAATTAGGGCAAGAGGAGACAGGAACGTGTAATCAATCCTCTCACCTCTGGGGCTTTTGTAGAGAGAATATGCAATAATGTATATTCCCAAATGGCCACGTTTTTAATCAATATTCTATCCGACAGAAGTCTTTCTGAACATATGGCAGACTTTAATGTTAACAATTTGATAGATGATGCTTATCAGATTTTCTGTTATTGCACAATCAATCAGCACTCGTTATTATTTTAGTAAAGGACATAGAAGTTGATATAGAACCCCCTTGCTTCATTGACCATACAGAGAAGACTCTGTTATAGAACTAATTAATGAGAGTAGAGGTTTGAGCTTCAATTTATGCCACAAGACGTTTGGGATAACTTTAATTTATGTCATACAGAGAGAGCTGGTGCTCTGACACAAGCAGCAGGGGGTCTTTGAAAGCAGGAGTCATTTTACTGCGAAAGAGCTTTGAACATCTCTCCCTAAAGCGGGAGTGGAATCAAAAGTAATCTGCACAACAGTATTCTGTATCCAAAATTGTCCCAGATTGTTCATTATTCAACCACCAATGGGGATCTCATACATGGCAGCACTCACCTTGTTTATGTTTTTTTTTCTTATGCTCTCTTTTAGGTCATTACAAACACACGCCACTCTAATTGCAATCCACAAGTTTGCTTAGTTCATCATGAAATTAGCAGGGAGGCTAAAGTTTGCTGTAAAACCGAAGTGAGTTGCTGTTTGCCGTTTCTAGCTCGGCGCTATTTGGCCCTCTGCTACCCCCCGCAGAGCAGAAAACATGTTGTTGTTCTCGTCAGATGCTTGCAGCAGCTAATTAGAGCGGGACTAAGATTGGAAAACCATTATCATTGCTACAGGTAGTTTAATGGGGACCAAAAAAAAAAAAAGTCCACTTTCCGTCAACATCTGAGCCAAGTGTCTGTTTTTTAGAATTTTTATGTGAGCGAAAGTGTGCATGACAGAAAGTGCCCATGAGGTTATTGTAAACTGAAAAAAAGATCAAGCATGGGATGCTGAGCTCCAGCTACTGATGTCAGTGCTAATGAGAACTCCCACGGTAAGAGCAACTTCTCAGAGGATGAGCGTTTGGTTTCCACATGTAAACACTTGCCAGATTCCAGAACCACAGACTACATCCCCAGTAATTGTGTGGAAACAAGATGTCAAATAGTAGTGTACATACACTCTCACTGTTAGAGTGCAAAATGGTCCATTCTGACACCACGAGGATTTCAGTGGCTGGTATTGACAGGGACAAGTGCTGATCGAAGGCCCAGACACCATTTGTTCAGATGGTAATTACATAAACTTGACACTAAACTTGTGCTGTATTATCTCATGATCCATCGTAACGATGGACAAAATGATTTCAGATGGTGTCAGCTACAATTATCTTCCTGGTTGGAAATGGAGAGAAACAAATTGAATAGCTGTGTAAATGAAACGGGTAGCGAACCCTATGGTCTGTGAAATTCCAACCGTACCCTTGTGGGATGCAGCTGGTAACTGTTTTTATCTCGATGAGCCCGAGGAGTTAAACGAATTTCATTAAGACTTTTTTTCTTCTACAAGAGCTGAATATGGCTGAATTCTATGTCCTCTACACCTTCTCCGGCCATAAAATGTGTGCTTTTGAAATGAAAACACGCACCAATGCAAGCACACACACACACACACACACACACACACACACACACACACACAACCATATTAAAGCCAGTTTTCCCTTTGGCCCATTTTAGTTCTGTTTGGATGGCTTGAGAATATGTTAGAATAAAATGAGGACAGAATAAACCACCTCTAATTGTTTGGGGTTGGAGGTGTGCCTGGCAGCAACGGTCTTTAGGGAGTTTTGTCTGTTGTTTAGATCTGTGTTGGCTGACAAGAACAAAAACATGTGCACAGTCTGGTATTTTGTTCATATAAACTAAGCCATTTAGCTAACCTCTTTAAATTGTGAAGCAGTTGCAGACCTAAATACCGTTCGGCATGTGTACTATCTGTCACCTTCATTGAGTTCAGCAGAATAAAACAGGCCACACCAGGTAAAATGCACACAATAAAACATACTCAACAAACAAGAACAACATAAAAGCATTCATTTTAGTCACTTGCTATGGAATTAAACGTTTATCCCAATAGTGTTCCCCAAACACATTTAATCTACTCAGATCTTAAATATTTAAGTGAGCAAGCATTTAATTTGATCTTTTTGTTGCAAATTAGAGAAAGTAGCATTCATACTTTTAGTCCATCTTACAAAGAATAGTTAAAAAATTATTTCATACATTTACATTTTTAATAGTCTGGTTTAGGAAGTAACACTTGAAGCTGCAAGAACAAATATGCTAATCAAATTAGCTTAAAACATGTTTTAATGTTGTTGTTGTTTTTTCATTCTAATATAGCACAGCTATAAATATACCGTGGAGATTGAAAAGAAAAAAAATGAAGTGGTTTCTGTCGCCTTTGTCTAAAAACCTCAGCCAATAACACGACTCGGTCCAAAAGCAACCATTGGATCATTAGGTTTTCTGACTCACTGAATTGCCACACTTCCATACTTCCCTGGGTCCTCCATCCATTACACATTCACGCATTTAACAACAGAACATCACTTTAGGGAAACTTATTTTTCATTGTCCTTTCTGCTGTGTTGTTTTTCAAAGCTTAGAAGAAGACAAAACAATTTTTATATGGTGCCTCTCAAGATAAAAATTACAAGAATAAAAATTGAAAATAAAAACAAAAAATCTAAAAATAAATGTAAAAAACATGAAGATGGGAAAAGTGAGTATTGTGATAAAAATGTGAGCAACGGGAACAAGAATGAATAGGAAAGAGGTAATCATTGATCTCAGGAAAGGCAGAATTGGTAGAAAGAGCTGAATGAGGAGAGGGTAGTGATGATGGCTAAAACCAGCTTGAACAAGTGAGTCTTCAGCTGCTTTTTAAAGGAGACCACTGAGTCCACTCATCTCAGGCTCAGGGGGAGAGAGTTCCAGAGTCTGGGGGCCACAGCAGCAAATGATCTGTCACCTGAACACTGGTGCACCGCAGGGGTGTGTGCTGAGCCCTCTCCTGTACTCACTCTACACCTACGACTGCACGGCCACGAGAAACCCCAACATCATTGTGAAGTATGCGGACGACACCACAGTGGTAGGTCTCATCACCAACGATGATGAGACGGCCTACAGGGAGGAGATCAGCGCCCTGACCCACTGGTGTCAGGACAACCGTCTCACCCTCAACGTCACAAAGACAAAGGAGATGATAGTGGACTTCCGGAGGAGCAGAGGAATACACACCCCATCACCATCAACGGCGACGCTGTGGAGAGGGTGAGCAGTTTCCGTTTCCTTGGAGTTCATCTGGCAGAGGATCTTACGTGGTCAGTGCACACGGAAAATACAGTGAAGAAGGCACAGCAGCGCCTCTTCTTTCTCAGAAGACTGAAAAGATTTGGCATGAGCCACCGCATCCTCAGGACCTTCTATTGCTGTGCCATTGAGAGCATCCTCACTGGATGCATCTCCACCTGGTATGGCAACAGCACCGCTTACAACCGCAAAGCTCTCCAGAGAGTAGTGCGGTGTGCAGAAAGGATTATAGGAGGTGAGCTTCCCTCCCTCCAGGACATCTATAAGAAGCGGTGCCTGAGGAAAGTGGGGAGGATCATCAAGGACTCAAGTCACCCCAGCCATAAACTGTTCAGACTACTTCCATCAGAAAGGAGGTTCTGCAGCATCCGGTCCAGAACCAGCAGACTGAGAGACAGCTTTTTCCATCAGGCCATCAGACTGCTGAACACATCGCAGACACCTCACCCTCACTACTGAAACTCCAACATTACACATTCCATACTGTACATTAATGCCACTGTTTTGCACATACCAACCTCTATATATTTATATATCTTTTCTTATTGTTTACTTTATTCATTTGTATATTTAGATTAGCCATTTTTATATTTTACATGTTTTTACGTTACTGTATTTTTGCACAACTCTGTTGCTGTGAAGCTCGCACACAAGAATTTCACTCACATGTACTGTACCAGTGTACCTGCACATGTGACGTGACAATAAAAGTGATTTGATTTGATTTGACCTTTGGTCTTTAGCCTGGTGCTGCACAACCAGTAGGCTTTGCTCACTGGACCTCAGGGACCTGCTGGGGGTGTAGGGACTAAGAAGATCACCAATGTAAGATGGTGCTTGTCCATGTAAGGCCCTATAGACCAGAACCAGGATCTTGAAATGAACCCTGAAGTTGACTGGCAGCCAGTGAAGCTGGAGGAGAAGTGGGGTGATGTGGGTGTGTTTGGAGGACTTGGTCAGAAGCCGAGCACAGGCATCCTGAACCACCTGTAGACGGTTCAGGGAGGTTCTGCTCAGACACGTGAAAAGAGAGTTACAGTAGTCTACGCGTGAGGAGATGGAGGTGTGGAATAGGCTGCAACAAACAGTTATTTGGATCATCGATGAATTGTATGGGGTCTCGACTCGATTAATCCGATGAAACGTGACAATTTAAAAATTGCTAGGGAAACATTTTTTCTCCCCTTCCTTTACTTTAATAACAAAACATGATTGTGCTCTGTTTATTAACTGAGTTGTTAAATGTTAAAATAAAGTTAATTAAATTAAAAATAAGAAACATCCTTGATCTGTTTCTTTGCTTTCTTTATTGAAGTATCAGATTGATACTTTGTATCAGCAGAGTCTCAAAATCAGATGATTTGGACTCAAATGCAAAAAAACCTGACCAGGAAAAAAAATTTAATTTTTCAAATTTAAACATTACTAGGGAAACATATTTCTCTCCTTCCCTTACTTTAACAACAGAACATGATTAGAAAACTGTTCAACAGTGTGCAAAACAACATGCTATCACCTAAATATGTCCATAGTTAAACTATGCATTTCATTAAAATGTTCAGTAGTAAGCTACTGGAAATGCCAATGACATTTATTTTACTGCTTAAATGAAATGGTGACATATCTGTTATGTACAAGTTAACAATAATCCTGTTTAAATTATGTTCACAGATAGACGCGTTTGTGAATTAAATGCTACAGTGGCTTTGTATTCCTTCAGCGATGTTGGGCAGAGCAGACCCGAAGCAACATCCTGACTGCAGCGGCTGTGCTCCGTAGCGCTGCAGACAGCTGTTGAACAGGATGATGATGAAGAGCTTTCTTCTGCTTGTAGAGTTTAGATATTCTTAGTTTCACAACCATCGTGTTTTTTTGGAACCCACTTGATCGTGAGCCTGCTACCCGCTAGCATTAGCTAATCTGCTTGTACTTACACTTTTGATACCAAACTTTGGACTGTTTCTGCTCCTATGTCTTTGCTGGTTTCTCTGTTTTCCTCCACAATACCTAGATTAGCACAGTGTGTGCGAGTAAAAGGCATCTTCCTTACACAATAATTACACGTGTGACATATATGTGTGTCTTGTTCTGATCTGCCTCGGTCTGCTCTGCTGCCGCATCAGATGAGCTGCGCGCATTGGCTACATAAAGGTTGTGCAACACGAAAAAAAAGGTACTGATGGAAGGCCCTGAAACAATGAAAAGCGTTGCCAACGCATGTCTTCATCGAATTTGATCGATTTTATCAATTCGTTGTTGCAGCCCTAGTGTGGAGAACTGTCTCAAGTTCAGAGCGGGACAGAATGGGACTCAGCTTACAGGGTCCTTAAAAAGTCTTAAAAAGTCTTAAATTTGCGTTTCCAAATTTAAGGCCTTAAAAATCCTTAAAAATGACAAATAATCCTTAAATACAGTTTCCAAAGGTCTTAAATGACCAAAGACCCAATAAACAAGATATTTTTATTTCTATAACATTTTTGTGAATTTCTAGTTAGTGTTCAGCATTTTATGTGTATCATATTTGCATAAGCAGAACTGTACACATTCACTTGGTTGTGAAAAGGGGCTATTTTTAGATGAGCACATTAGCTGGTTAAGCTAGTGGGAGCTTGCGCCATGGGGAAGTGCAAGTTTAATGGTAACTGGATAGCTAATCCCACGTTCGCGACATGGTTAGCACCGGTTTCAGGCAATAGCTGGAAGTTATAGCTTAAATGAAAATTTTAAAAATAGCTTAAATTTGGTCAAAGTGGCCTTCAAAAAGGTCTTAAAAAGTCTTACATTTGGCTCCCTTAAACATGCAGATACCCTGGCTTAGCAATGTTCCTGAGATGGAAGAAGGAAGAGCGAACAAGGAAACCGACATGAGAATCCAGGGTGAGAGTTGGGTCAAAGGTCACACCAAGATTCCTGACAGAGGGTTTGGTGTGAGAAGCAAGCTGACCAAGAGAGTCTCTGACTTTGGGAACCAGCTTGTCTGGGGCACAGATGGAGATCTCAGTCTTATCTTCATTCAGCTGTAGAAAGCTCCATCTTAGTGGATATTTGAGGAAGCAAAGCACATTTAAAACAATATAATGTGTTGGCAATCCCCTCTTGGCTAAAGTTTTTATTCTGACATGTTAAGTTTAACTCTACAAGGAAGGTAATCTGAAGTAAAGCACTGTATTTTATCTTTGATAAAAGAGAAAATACTCTGTAATTATCCACATTTGACATTGAAACATATTGAATGTACTCAGCAATCCCGTTGGCATCTAGGGGATTAGAGTATCTTTTCCTTAACGTTGCTCTCCAGGGGATAGAAGCTGAACACCCACACAACATCTCTGACAGCCTTGAAAGGAAGCAACAGCACAAGATGAGCTTCTTCTATTTGTCTCCCTGCAGCATCTCATCGACGATCCTACAGCAAATGGATATCCTTCACATAAACAGTCAAGTGCTGATGGTGCTAACGCAAACAAAAAGTGCTGAAAAGTGACCCTGACTGTGCCCTTGTCACTAACTCAGAGTAACAAGTGAATGAAAATTGGTTTTACCTGAGTCAGGTAATCATTACTAAATGAATTTACTCCTAGACCAAGGGTATAAGTGGGATAAATATATATCTCTGAGATGAATACAAATCTCACTTATGTAATGAAAGGCACACTGGTTATTGATTTTGGAGGTTGCACTCAGCACGCCTTTCAACGCTGGCCTGTTGTACATTAGAATGATGAGTTTTCCTTATGGCAGGTGTTTACATGAGACTGCCAGCGATTATAGCTACAGTGAGTTTTATGTTTTGTTATTTTTCTTCAAGCCTGCAGGTCCCTGCATCCAGTGCTACCATGCAAATTGTTTCCTGCTCCATGCATGCATAATGAGCACAAATGTGAATGTTCTCTCCATGTTCATTTTTCCAATTCACGTATCTGTGCGCTGTCATAGCACACACACACACACACACATCACCTTCATCTTCACCATCATTTCCACTTCCCTCGTCTGCATTCTAATTGTCATTATAATCACAAATAACATAATTATTACCGTTGTGACTTCACGGATGGCACATTCATTACCATTGTGATACACTAATAAAGTGGCAGTGATTCATTTCTTCGTGGCTATGTCTGCGTTCATTACGCCCCAATAACAGATGGACCCTGTTAGCTGCACACGTGTGACAACTGCTGAAGTGTCGGCTTCAGCACACGGAGCAGCTGGGAGGACATGGCCCGTGTTTCAGAGCTGGTCCATGCTCTTCAATAATTCAATCCTTCCAGCTGTCTCCTATCGGGCCCAAAGCGCCATGGCCTCCCAGCTCACATCAGAAACACACAACAGTGGCAGCGTAACGTGGGGGCCTTGCGTTGGCTTGTTTAATTTAAAACAATAATGTTCAGCCTTCCATTAAGACAATAACCTTGGTTGTTCCTTTAAAGAAAACTTCTCCAACGAGTTAATCTCATTTTCACAGACAACTTAAGATATTAGTATTTTCACGCTTTTCCACTCAAGGCAGGCTCCTTTTGTAAAAAAATAAAAATAAAAAAATAAAAAAGAAAGAAATGCATAACGATATCTTTAATTATTGACTGGTGCCCTGAGGGAGAGCGGTTAAACACCCTAAATTTATTTTTTCTCCTATAGGTTTCCTGGAAGAAGAGAATGAATCTGTGGTTGTGGCATCCTGGTGAGATGAAAGTCTAATTATCTCTCACGAAAACGAGTGGAAAGGCTTTTTAATTAGGGCTCGACCAAATCTGTGCACCGAGAATTTGTACATTGTGATGGATGGTGTGTGTATCTCCTTAGTGACTGCATACGGAATAATACTCTGACGGAGGCGAGTGGACTGTGTAAAGCAGGGTGGCCACTGAATCAGAAACCCCAAGGAGGAAAGTGTTGAAGGGAGGGAGATATCAGAGGTGTGTGCTCCAGCGCAGAGAGGTAAAAGAGTTATACGAAGCCCAATCACATGATTTATGAGTCAGATAGCGGTGAAAAAGTCAGACTAAGAGCTAAAGGAAAGAGCTTTTTAAAAGAGATAAGTAAATAAGACAGAGATGGAAGAAAAAAGGGGGTATTAGACAAAAATAGGGAGCAACAGAGCCCCTAAGCAGCAGTCATGATTGGTCCTGTTCCCAGAGCAGATCCGATTGGATAGCCTTCTCCACACTCCCCTCTCCTTGGCTCTTACCTTCCCTCTCATCTCAGCAGGGGGTCCCACAGTCGCCAAGCCCCTTAATGCGCCCCTCCACTCTTCTGCTGTGTGGCTGGCATGCAGAATGCATAATCACTATATAATCATAATCAATGTCTGTGTATGTGTGGGAGGAGTACAATAGCAGCTGGATTCAGACACCTCTCGTGTTTTTTCCCCTTTTTTCAGGAGAGTTCAATAAGACACGAGGGGTATATAAAATGTACCTTTGCAACAACTGCCTTGCATGTAAATTTGCAGAGAAAAAGAGAGCACACAATAACGTGATTATGTCTGTGCTAACTTGATTATTGCCTTGAAAAAGTGGATGTGAGCTGCAGCTACATTAGGTTTGCTTGGGAATGCGGATGCTTTAGAAACAAAATCTCCTTTTTATGTGTTTAAGTTGCATCTCAAAAGAAAGAAGCATTATTCATCCTTTGAAATGTAAACATGCAGGTTCTCTGTTGAAACCAGCGTCTGATTTATTTCACTTTGCTTTTCTGTGTGACTCAGTTTGTTAATTTTCTCGTTTCACTCACTCATTGAATTGAATAAACGAGCTTCCTTTAGAATGCAACAGATCCTCTCGTTGTTAGATTGTTTAAACATGACTTTTGTCTTTTTATTGATGTAGTCAAGAAAATCAACAAGCTGGGACAAAGACGATAGAAAGTAAGCTGATGACAGTCAATGCTGGGGTACATTAGAAGTATTGTAAATAAATAAAATGCCTACATTTGTCTATCTGGCCCTGTTCTATGACTAAAACGTAGGTAATCTTTGATCATTTATATTTCCCCTATAAGTCCCCCCCCCCCCCCCCCCCCCCCCGACCTCTACAAAACAAATAATGTATGCAAGCTTAGAGCAAAGAAAAAAAAAGGGAGCTATCAATAAACAAGAATGCGCCCCAGTTCCCAGCATGCATTGTGGCCTCCATCGGCTTAGCACACCAACCGAGCCTCAGTGCTAACTTGACCTGAATTGAATTGATATTGCTGTTTTTGGATCCGTAGAGTCCAGTCCGTCGGTGACTGCAGTTCGGTTCTTTTTCCCCAAAGGAAGGACATACAGAGAAACTAACTCAAACCTTATGGCTTGTACTTTGAGTAGAAAAAAAACTGAAAAAGACTACGAGTCAGTAGTTTAAAATGACTGTGTGTATTTTCCCTGGCAATAAGGGGCAGTACATACCTAAATCATTGCAAGCAAGTGGTATTTTTGTGCTTGAGTAAGACCTTACCAACTGATGGCCATTAGGGTCAAAAATCCCTGGGAGCGCATCCTCCAGCAAAATTACAGGTACATTAGACGCTCTTTCATCACGGGCAATGAGTCAAGAGGTAAATGTGTAAAACAACGTTTATGAATGGCGAAAATGTTGTAATCGTTTGTTACAAATCTGTAAATATTTTTTGTCTTTGGCTCCTGCAGAAGGAACCATGGTGTTGCCCAGAGACTTAGGGTGTTTCTCAATGTGAAGGTGCCTCGCAAGACATCGCCTTGCGAGGCCAGGCGCCTTGCCTTTGAAGACACTGTCCTTCCTTGGTCAAAGAAAATGGTTAAATGGAACATACTTGCATCACGTAACGTCACGTGACACGAGAGGTAAAGTTATATTTTATGTGTATACGTTTCAATATAAATGTATAACAAGCTTTTTATTTTTAAATTGTATATGTATTGGTTAAATTGGTTAAAAAATATGTAAGCAAGTTACTATCTGCTGGCCATCGAAGCTGCAACTACTAAGCAACCAACCAACCATAGATAACTGCATGGATATAAAAAAATTACATTTCAGATATCAACCGATAGCTACAATTAGTTGACTTACATTTAAACTTGGAATTTGCCCCGATGTAGCTGCCGGCTCCTGATCCACCATCCTTTTGAAAATACCATGCTGTATTCTGGGACATTTTTGTCCAAGACTAGGCTACAAGACACCTCCTGTGTATCCTCACTTAGCTAGCTAAACAGCTAACAAACGGAGAACAGACACCTGGGTAGAACATGAACATTGGAACACGACTTGGTGGTTCCTGATGATGTATCACCTAGGCAACAGGGGAGGGACCAAGACATCAAGGCAAGGTCCCTTGGCTTTGAGAAACACCCTTAGACACACTTCCTTATATTTTACACCCAGTTTTTATGGTCATATGTTACAAGGCTGCCAAAAAATTTTCAACAAATGGGCATAATTTAATTCATTTACAACAACATTGTTATGTATATTTCCAGAGATTAACTGTAAAAATTACACATTATCGCTTTAAATTTTAAGTTGGTTTATGTAGAAAAAAACAGGAAAATGATACAGGACAAGATCTGGACTCTGAATAGCAATCAAAAAGTAACCCAAGCAACTGCTGACATGATCTTACGTAGCCGTGGGTCGGTACATGGGAATGTGTCAAGATCTGTGCGCTTCACAAATCTTATCCTAAATGAACAGGATGTGAAAAACATTTTTTCTGTTCTAGTCTTGTGTAAAGAGTGAACGTCTGTAAACTTCTAGCTAATGAAAATTAATTTATCTTTTGTGTATTGGAGCTGAGTGATTAGTGTAGTGTTCAACCTTCTGTTACTGTTGTCTTAGCCCAGCGGTACTCAATAGGTGGGCCTCCTTTGTGGTCCCCGAACCGCCAGCACCCCCGGTCCGGCTGTCACATTTACGCTGGAGGGGTAGGAACGGTGCTGGTGTGTATTGGTGTTTGATTACATTGTATTGGTTTGTGTGGTGTTATGATCCGCCAGCAATCGACCCCTTTCTCCATTCGGTCAGGAAAAAATAGCATTCTGAATGTTTATGGAAAATCTATTCTTTATTATTAGAACCAAATTTTTATCATTTGCCCAAAATGAAAGAAGTTCATTTTAGGATGATTAATGATATTTATTCATGCTATGAATGTTTTAGATTAAGAATTAATGTGGACAGCAGAGAATGTCAATTTTGTTAAATAATAGTTTGTTTGAAAGTTGTTAATAAATTTTTTTTTAAGTAGCACAGACACCGACATCCTGGCATGCGTCACAGTCGATGCTGCAGACCACAGCTTCAATTTTCTCTGAATACTCATAAACAGTAACTGTCCCTCTGGGAATAATAAAGGATCTTTGAATTTCTAAAGGAAAATTTATAGCTTTTTTCAGTGATGAGATGATTTATTAAAAAATACCCCCCCCCCCCCAATATATATATATATATATATATATATATATATATATATATATATATATATATATATATATATATATATATATATATATATATATATATATATATATACATTTAGGGAGGGGGGGGGTATTTTGATTTCAACAATCATTGTCAGTTATTTGGTTTCCTTTGATAACTAATTAATTGAACCTAAAAAATACAAGATTTCGGGCTTTAATTTAATGATGACAGGAATCTAAAGAAATCCTAAATTGAAAATGTATCAACTGCAAACAAGTTACGTTTTCTCAGCCTACAGAAAGCTGGCTTGAAGAGAAACCTTTGGTAAAGAAGCTGTTTCTTATACAAGCTCCTCTGTATTCAAATCACAACACATTCATTCTGCTCTTTAATTCCCGGGTGAGGACACAGTGACCCGCAAAGGCTGTAAAACTCCTCTGAACTCTAGTGAAGATGGATTAGTGGGATTCAGTCTGCCACGATTTCTTTTGATGAGAAGTAACCGGACGGTCTCGGTCTTGGGTTCCATTGACTAGAAAGGAGACTTTCTTATTCTGTCTCAAGCTGTTGTCAGTACAACGTAGCAATGATGTAGGTTATTTTGTGGGCAGCCCGTCACTAACACACGATAACGCTTGCCTTTTCAAACATTTAACATCTTGGATGTCTTCGGATTGTGTCCCTCAACAAAAGTTTTTTGACCCCCTCACTGGCCCGTTTGAATGTGCGGGCCACAGTAGCTTAGACACTTTGATGATAAATTTTTGCCTCTAAACTTCACATAAGCACCAGACATCTCTATGGAAAACTGCCGTTTTCATGGTGTTCCATTGTACCATGGATGGCGTAACAGTTGTAATGTTCCAGCGTTGCTGTGCTCCAAGCTTTAAAAGCAGACCTCATAAATACACTAAGTTTGACCATCTGCAGCTAAAGGGCTGATATATTTTTGGCTTAACTTTAAAGTCCACGGATTGAACGAAAGTGTGTCTATTTCCATCCTTTAATGCTGCACAACTTTCAGGATTTGTATTGTGGATTTTTGCAAGTTGCAAATTCGCTGAGCGTGCACAGCGCTCTGGGTGATAACCTTAGACCGGATGATTGGGAGTCTTTTACATTAATTGATTGTGATTGTGATCATTAGCTGTGTGAAATGCACAAACGCTGTGCGCCGGCTGACCAATCACATGGTTCACTGCTGTTTTACAATGACATTCAGTTAACAGTGTGGTCAGGAAGTTTTTTTTATTCATCTCCCCTCAAGTACTTGGAGGCCGCTGTCTGTTATCTGGCCAAGACATTCCTCTCAGATGCCGCTCCATATTTGGACAGCAGTTTGGATTAAGCTTTTGTCCCATGAGTGTGTTCCTGGGTGGACGGAGAGATACAGTGGTCTGCTGTGGCAGAGGGCTCCAACACCGACACATTTAAGGGAGCAGGGTTGGATCTGTGGGTGGGCAGCTTGTTCGAGACAGCACAAACCCAACGTCTAGTGCTAAGGCCAGTCATAGCTAATGGAATATCAACATGAAATCTGCTCTTCAATAATTTCCAAGCCTTTCTGTTTTCAAGATGAGTAGTTTGAGCACATATCCATCGTAGTGAAGAATACTTCATGACATTGCTGACCTGTGCTTCATGGCTTGTGAATTGGCTCTTGATTTTCAGTTTTGTTGTTTTATAACAAATTTAGCAGAAGTAGTTTTTATGTGCCATGGGAGCACTTTGAACATGCGTAGTAAGATAAAGTGATATTTACCAAATTTATTTAACTAGGATTAAGCATGGCACACACATTTGGGTTGCCAGAAGTTGTGATAGCTCATTGGGTACAAGAAGCATTACATAGAACTGCATGCACCGTGAACTTCTGGTTGCCTGGCAACTAAATAGGGGGAGATGTTTTTTTTTTTTTTTGTAAATAAAAATAGGCAAAAGGAAAACATAGTTTTTTTTACCTGTACTTCAACCAGCAGGGGAGGAGCTGATTGAAAGCACTGTAAATATGACTCAGGAGAGGATGTTGCACATCATGAGTTTTTATTCCTTCGGCTCATTTTGTTGCCAAACCAGGTGAAGACAAATACATTGACAGAAAGATCAGCTAATTAAAACTTAAAGTAATAAGCTTAATTAATGACATCATTGGCATAACAGGTCGTGTTCAGCCCCATTACCATAACCGCTCATGGTTAATGTATCATGTTGATTATTTCACTGCTTAATGAAGCTCATGTGCATTTTGCTTTCACTGGACTGATTCAAAGTCATCACTGATGGGAAAATAAACTCCTATTGGTCGTTAGAAAGTCAATGCAGAAAACATTTTGATAATGTCATTTCAAATAAAAGCAAGGTAACATTTAAATCAAATGGGTCTTTTATATTACAGGCAGAGCCAGCCCAAGGCATACCCAAGGTAAGTGACTGCTTGGGGCCACACACCATCAGAAAATTTTTTCATAACTTCAAATTATATAAACACAATTATGTCACACATGGAAAATGAATGATGTATTGTTTTCTGTAGTGTAATTTGGTTTTATTTTTTAGTTCGCATTTCAAACATCTGTTCCAATTTTTATGAACAATAGACTTCAATTGTTTACATAAAATTCAGTTTTTCTTTCTTCAGACATTACTTTCAAATAGGTGAATTAATATAGCACACTTAAATAACTGCATTTTAAAATGCAAATTCATTAGACATTTTTGTTGTTTGATACTAATGTAAGGTTAACATTATAAAACGAGTATGATGTAAGCTAATAACTGAAGTGAAGCCTACACACACAAAATTAAAGGACAGGACTGTACCTTTAGGGGTAGAATGTCTTGTCACTGGGGTGGTTCCCTCAAGAGTACCATTTTGTACCGTTAGCTGGGGGCACAAAATTGTACCACTGCAGATTGTACCTTTTACAAGTCAAACAAGTACCTTGAGGAGCAAATTTGTACCCCTAATTTAAAGTGCAGAAAAGTACCCTTAAGGGTACAGAAATAGCCTTCCAAGGGTATGTATGTAAGTATATATATATATATATATATATATATATACACCGTAAATCCTCTAATCCAGGCCCGGGCCTGTATTTGACTCAAGCTCATCAAGCTCCAGGCCTTTATTGGAAGGAGGACCAGTATTAGAGGCAGGCTTCAATTTCTATTTGAGCAAAATGAACTAATGGTTCGCTGGAGTTTTTGACAATTAAAATTGTGCCCACATTTTCCAAGTTAAACACATTTCTTTTAACAACAGTAGTTTCTGCTTCAGCCATCTCCCCCCTCCCCCTGTGCAGCGGCCGCAAACTCACTGATGCGCCTGCAGCCTCTCGGAGTTCCTGCTGCTCTAAACATTAAAATAATTATTTCATTTTCTGTTCCTCACTTCTGATGACCTTCAATGGTGTCTGTTTGTTGCAACCACCAGGTACAAAAACTAACTTGTTTTTATTTGACTATTTTTCTGTCCTGTCTGTTTATTATCTTCCTGCATCTCCTCTCAATCCTAAAGAAAAACTGCTACCTGGGTTCATATATATTCACCTTATGAGTTACCTTTGAACTGCAGTTCTAAAAGATCTACCGACCGCAAAAACAGCGGAGTGCGCGCTGCTCGCCGACCGCATCAGTGAGGTGAAGTTATTGGAGGACAAAGCAGGTGATGTGCTCCGCTCCACAGCAGCGAAACGCATCAGGCACAAATAAAAGAATAAAAGACAGAAAACATCAAAGGAAATGAGCCGACATGAACGATTGCGTGTTAAATTAGTTTTTGAGGTGGCGACACCTGATTTGATTTTACTGTGGCCGTGCTCAGGACGCAGATGTCTGGAGCGCATCAACAATCAGAGCTTTGCATGCACAAGCTGGTTACGGTTAGGATGGGGGTGAGGGGAAGGTTAAATTGCAAGAGGGAAACGTCACAATTTGGTTAAATGTCCGTTTTACGGCGGGCGTCAGTACCGACGCTCTGGCACAGCGCTTTGCCTGCTGTTAGATTAAGGTGTTAAAATAAAAATACGAACGCACAGCAAGGAGATAAGTTTTACTTTTGGTTTCACTAATGGACACTAGGGAGTGCTAAAACAAGCCTAAACTGCCAAGTGTTCCTTTAACGGGAGTCATCCTGTGGTAAATTCAGTTGATTGGACATGACCTATATAAGATCCTTGACAGTACATGTCAGAGCATAAAACAATCAAAAACTCAAAGAAATTGTCTGTAGAAGAACCATCAACAAATTATTGAGCAAAGGCTGTGAATACTTGTGTAAATTTGATTTCTAAGTTATTTTTATTCATAATAAGTTGCAAAATCTAACAAATAAACTTTTGTTGCCATTATAGGATGATTTTTATTGAGTTTTTTGGGAAAAAAGTTTAATCCATTTTGAAAAAAGGCTGGAACAAAGCTAAATGTGGAGAAAGTTATGTAGTGTGAGTAATTTCAGGATGTACTGCTTAAGAATTCCTTTATTCTTACAAGCACTTGCTGCTTTGAAAGTGACACACTGTAGTCTTCAAGTTTTTCTCATATTGGACGTATTTTTCTTTTTCAGGCGATTCATTGGGATTAACCCAGAGAGGCACAAAATCCTACCAAGGAAAGGTGGTGTCCAAAAAGACAGGAAAGGCCATCCAAAAGAAACTGCAGACAGTGAATGCGCACGTTTCTACCCTGATAAAAAATCGTATGGACTTTGAGTGGCACTTCATGCAGGTTAGTTGCTGTTGTTTATTTTATGTTTCTAAAAGACTCATATTCTAATAATATTTGTCTTATTTTTTTCCCTTCTGAATGGCTTCCTCATCCACACCCAAAAAGTAAGTGACACTCCTGTTGACAAAGTCATTGTTGACTATTTATAATCCTGTTCAGGATAATAAAGCATGTTTTTCTGTAGCCATGTTAAAATGTTATGATTGGGTACTTATCATTTACCCAGTGATTCAGCAAAGCATTTGTATTAGGTTATTTTCTTTAGAGTTTTCATTTTTTTGAATCTTAGAATTGTTAAAACTGATAATGTAAAAGACTGCAATCTGCATTTTTCTTCTTTTTATTGAATCGTAATTGCAGCCATGGACATTTTATTTGTTATGCGGCCAATTTTTTAACTATTCCCTGTGCCATGGAAATGCGTGTTTCTAATTTAATTTGTAAGAACAAAACTGCATATGGTTTATTGTTGCATATTGGTTTATAAATAAACATTCAGGCCTATGTTCTTCATGTCATCCTTTTTATTTTATGTTTCATAGAACTTACCCGTTTTGAAAACTGCACCAATAACTTTTTTGTGGGTCATTTCTTTTTGTGTTACACCCTGTGCCAGAAAACATTTTTACTATTTTAGTGATTGTACAGTTGCACTGTATTTTCGCAGATGTTTACTTATAAAGTAAATTCAGTAATGAAACTCATTACAGTAACATTCTGACAGCAACAGACGCCAGTATGTAACTATAAATTTATATGTTCACTAAAACAATTACTTTAACGGTAAAATACTTTAAAACTGTTACAGCATTGAAAATGTAAATCAAACATTCAGACCTATGTTTTTCATGTCATCCTTTTTATTTTAGGTTTCATAAAAACTCAGTTTTTTACAGTACCTCTACTGTATTCACTTTAACAGTAAGTTACTGTAAAAGTAATTTACAGTATAGTTACTGTAAAATAACGGTAAAATGCTGGCGTCTGTAGCTGCCAGTATTCTACTACTTTTTTACATGCATTTTTTCTTAGGGTGTAGTTTAGAGACAGTATCCACGAGAAAAAAACCAGGAAGACAGAGCTGAATGTTACAGAGCTCAAGAAGTTGAGGTTCTCTTTGGGAGGGATGATGATGGATAGGATCAGGAATGAGTTCATCAGAGAGATGGCTCATCTTTGATGATTTTGAAGTTTGAGGATAGACTGAGATGGTTTGGACATGTCCAGAGGAGAGTCAATGATTACAACGGTAGAAGGATGCTAAGGTTGGAGCAGTCAGGAAGGAGGCTGAAAGGAGATTCATGGATGTGGTGAAAGAGGGTATGAAGTCAGTTAGTGTGAGGGTAGAGGGTGCAGAAGATAAGGGAAAAAATGAAAACCATACCTTTTAACCAACATTTCAAAATGCTTATAATTGTAAACATTCAAATTCAGAAAGCAACATTTCTGAAATCCATACAACTTCACCAATTTTAAAGTCCAAGTTACCCTCTTGACCACAGTCTTAAACTACCCACACTGTCTGCTTTTCAAACAGACAGTGTGGGTTACCACACACACACAGGTTTATATAATGATAAATAATAAATAGCTAAAAGTACCTGGTAAGTCGTCAGTGAGAATATCCTCTTTTTCATCCAGGTGGAGCTGCTACAGTGGAGATTTGTCTCGAGCAAGATCGATCACCTTTGGTGCGATAGATGAGAGCTCTTCAGATACTTAAGTTGAACTAGAAATTTTCTGTATATCCAACATAAATACACTTGTAAATTATGTCTTGTTGTCCCTTGTTCCCTTTTTGTAATTACACTGAATGTATTTTTTATATTATTAGTGACTGTGAAAATTTTGATTAATTAACAATCGGACTCTAAACAAGTTTTATTTATTCCATTTGTTTTACTCTGTTATTTTTCAATACTGAAATTTTTTCTGTTAATTGCAGCTCTGCGATGCACTGGGGTGGATCCATCCAGCAACTGGTAACCTGAGCCAGCGATTTCGTGACTTACACCACTCGGTACTCCTAAGAATGGGTACTTCTTCAAGACACCCTCCACAGCCATACCATCTGCAATTTCTTTTCGTCGCCAAACAAAGGTTTGCTGCATACTGTCACGCACCACCATGATGTCTGGTTGCATCTTCTGATACTGGCAATGCAGCACCTTTGGGTGAGTCTCTATGGACAACAAGTCCTCCCTTGAATACTTAGTCCCTAGAAAAGAAGCAACAGTGAAAAGAAAATGTGTGCATTAAAACAAATCTTACAGAATGGCATTTAATCATAAAATTATAGCATTGAAATATGGACATAAATAATTCAGCAATGATCTAGAAGCAAACAATAATTAATTAAACATACCGTAAATCCTCTAATATTAGCCTGTATTTAATTAACTGCTGGGTATCATATTTTGACCGGTGTCGGAGTCGGCGGAGGTGAATAATGGCCGGTTTTTTATTGTGGCTGGGTGGAATGTGGTAACAAGCAAGTACAGGGGGCGGTTGTGTCATCGTCTCACTTTTGATTTGCCAGTGATAGACCGCGAGGGTAACTTTAACCATGGCAGGTGTGGAGACAAAGAGGAGGCAAAAATTTGATATCAAGTTCAAAGAGAACGTGCTGATTATGCTGCAGAACACTCTGGGGAGCAGTAGTAGGGGTTGTATGAACTAGTCACTTGTCGACTTCACCGCTCTATAGTGACTTTTTATGCCTGTCATCGACTAGTCGCTGTCACGTGATAATGACCGGCAAGATGCAGTCCTCGGAAAAGACAGCAGCCTGCTGTCAGCAGGTGACAAGCTCTTGCGCATCGGGAGGCAACACGCTGTGCCAGAGCGTCGGTACTGACACCCGCCGTAAAACAGACATTTAACCAAATTGTGACCTTTACCCTCTTGCAATTTAACATTCCCCTCACCCCCATCCTAACCGTAACCAGCTTGTGCATGCAAAGCTCTGATTGTTGACGCGCTCCAGACATCTGCGTCCTGAGCACGGCCACAGTAACATTATCAAATCAGGTGTCGCCACCTCAAAAACTAATTTAACACGCGATTGTTCATGTCGGCTCATTTCCTTTTATGTTTTCTGTCTTTTATTCTTTTATTTGTGCCTGATGCGTTTCGCTGCTGTGGATCGAGGCGCATCACCTGTTTCGTTTTCGGTGATGCACCTAACTGATGTGGCCGGCGAGTACTCTGCTGTTTTTGCGGTCGGTAGATCTTTTAGAACTGCAGTTCAAAGGTAACTCATAAGGTGAATATATATGAACCCAGGTAGCGGTTTTTCTTTAGGATTGAGAGGAGATGCAGGAAGATAATAAACAGGCAGGACAGAAAAATAGTCAAATAAAAACAAGTTAGTTTTTGTACCTGGTGGTTGCAACAAACAGACACCACTGAAGGTAATCAGAAGTGAGGAACAGAAAATGAAATAATTATTTTAATGTTTAGAGCAGCAGGAACTCCGAGAGGCTGCAGGCGCATCACAGAGTTTGCAGCCGCTGCGCAGGGGGAGGGGAAGAGGGCTGAAGCAGGGGGAGGGGGGAGAGGGCTGAAGCAGGAGGAGGGGGGAGAGGGCTGAAGCAGAAACTACCATTGTTAAAAGAAATGTGTTTAACTTTGAAAATGTGGGCACAATTTTCCAGCGAACCATTAGTTCATTTTGCTGAAATAGAAATTGAGGCCTGCCTCTAATTCTGGTCCTCCTTCCAATAAAGGCCTGTCGCTTGATGTGTCATGTCTCGTGGAACGTTTTTAACCCAAGACATGCAGTAATCTGACTCGACGAGCAGGTAGGAAAACTTAAAGTCTTTATTTATTTAACTGGAACAAAAGGTGCACAGGGAAGTCCTGTGGAGAAGGTGAGCAGTAGCTTGAGTCCATAAACGTTCGGGGAGAACGAGGTGAGGAAGCCGAGGTGAGCTCAAGTCAGTCCAGGGGTGATGAGGAAACAGGTTAGACAGCGGAAGGAATCCAACCAGGCACAGCGGAGGAGGATGGGACGTGGTGAAAATGTCCAGTCAGTAAAACAGCGAGTTGAGGCAGGTTGAATGAGATTCTGGAGAGAACAAACAACATCCAGGTTTCAGGGTAATCCAAAGAGTAATCAGAGCGGTCCAAGGTCAATAATCCAAAATATCCTATCTTCGAGTAACGAGTTCACAAAAACAAGGGCGAGTGGCTGGTACTACCTCTACAGGAGCAATCATCCGGCGTAATGAGGTGTCACCATCCTCCTTTTATACCCGCGTCCCTGATTGGAGATGTTCTGCAGCTGCGGCGCCCTCCGCTGTCACCTGTGGAAAACCAGTCAGATAGAGTGAGATGGGGGTGATGTCACTCACCTCGGCTCAGGAACATCACATGATGAGTTTGAGTCAAATACAGGCCCGGGCCTGTATTAGAGGATTTACGGTAAGCTAAAACAACTACAGCAGTTTTTTGTTTGCTATATACATCAATGAATTTTTATGGCATGGGTCTTTGTGGTCCAGTCTTAGCTGCAGACTTTTAGGAAATCTTGGAATTTCAAAAGCAGCAGGCATTCTCATAGAACTTTCATTGCTGTGAAAATGTGCAAGTGTTCATTTTTGAGATATACTGCACAACATTAACATGATAAATATGTTAAAAACAATGATTGTGTTTACTAATTAAATCTAAAAAGTACAGAACTACTAAAATGCAGACTTCAGAAATACAATCTTTGTGATAAACAATCAAAAATGACCATAATGTTGCTGATGAAGTAGATGGTTGTCAGTCTCTAGAGTCAGCGTAACTGCAGATTCTTTCAGCCTTGACACAAACTGGTTGAATTTTACCTGCTTTTTGAAAGATCCTTGGAAAAGATATGCAACCATTGTCTCTGTAAGACCACAACTAACTGTGTCACCATCAACTTCATTATCTGAAAGATAAAGGGAAGAAAAAACATTTATTAACTATATATCTCTCGCTCTTTCTCTCACTCACTCACTCACACACTCACTCACACACACACACACACACACACACACACACACACACACACACACACACACACACACACACACACTAAAAATATTGCACCAATAGGCTCTTTAAGCTGAAGAAATAGCATTTCAAAGATTCGGTAAATTGAAAAATTACGTATGAGTCCTCTGAACATGCATAGTTCTATATTTTTTAACTGTTTTATTAGGGAATGCACACTACAGCAAGGTATCTGTTTTGTGATCTTTACAGTTTTTAAAATAATAACAAAAATTCTATTACTTTTTCTTCAACCACTAAACACACCAACAAAACTAATACTTCTTTTGTGGGAAAACGTAGAATAGCAGTCTGATTATCAGGCAGCAGTGGTTGCTTCTGCGGCGCCTTCCCCAGACACAGGGCCCTCCCCCACCACCCCACGACCCATACCTGTTTTGGATTAGAAATCACGGGAGAGCGTGAGAACAGTGAGGGTGCACTGATGGAGCAAAGCGCTCCTCCGGTCTCAGTCAGCGAGGGTGGGGGTGAGGATGAGTCGTGGAGGCTTAACAGTCGAAGCGGGAGACTTGACTCGGCGCTTCAGATATTACAATATCTCCAAACATAATCACGCAGGGAAACAGTTTTCATGAGGAACAACCATCTTGAGACAATTTGCGCCGTTTTTAAGAGTGTGCGGGGTCAGGGGGTTCATTTTATACAGCGGTAGTAAGTTGAGTCGACCATTAATATACAAAATTAAAACATTTTATCAGACAGGAATTTGTTTTTGTTTTTTTTTGTACCTCAATTGTTACCCGAACGTTAGCAAAGAGAGGACATAATTTGAGCTAGGGCAAGGATCAGAGTGATGACACTAGCTAAAATGCTAATGTAAAACTAAGCAAACCACACATTGTTCTTAAAATTAAACTTACCTCTGAATCGCTGAGCTCCTATTTTTTAAGAGCTCCTCCGTCGGCAGTGTAGAAAGGCCATCAAAAGTTGTGAGCTCATAATCCATCTCTGGTTATTGAACCCAACGATGGCGATTTTCCACAGATTACAGAAGTTTCCAGAATCAGCTCCACCTCGACAGCCAATCATTTATTGACTGGCACATCAGCTGACCAAGATGAAGCCAATCGCTGGCTGTGTCTCAATTCAGGGTCTGCATCCTTCGTCGGCCGGTTACGTCACAGCGCCGCGACCAGGCCTGTCCCAATTCGAAGACTCCTTCAAATGCGGTTGACAAATCCGGCCTTCTATTCGGCTGCAAGAAGGATGGGTCCAGTGTATCCTTCAATGGTTCACATTTCCCAAGATGCCTTGCAAGCCGGATGGCAGAACTTTTAAAAACAATGGCGGACAGTGAAGCGGGAGCTGTCAGAGAGGATTGTGCATATAAATGTCAGTATAAACTTGAAAACTATTAGGTTAAGGACTTTTTGTGATACATGAACGTTATTTTAGTTAGAAATGTTGCAGTAAAAGTGCTTGTATTGCGGTCTCGGCTCGTATGTTCGGCCACTCGGTGTTGTACTTCTCCCGCTACGTTTTCCCCCTGCTTTTAATAGGAGTTTGTATTTTAGGAACAAAAGAGAAAACCAGGGAATTTATCAAGCTTAGGGCGGAGATGGACCACATGTTCACTGGAGCAAAGTATTCGGCGGCTGTCGCATGGAGGTACAATAACATCTCATATTTTAAAAACTGTTGTTTAAGTTTATTTTTTTCTGCAAAAACATGAAAGGAATAACCCGTTGTCCTCTTTTCTCTTCCTGTTTCTTTTCTTACATGTTTGTTAAGACTATTCTGGAGAAAATGGGCATCCAGGGGAAGGTGACAGCGATGACCAGCTTCGGGAGCTGATCAGGGAGGACATGAGGCTGCAGAGGGAGGCAGAGCAGCAGAGGGCACAGAAGAGAAGGGAGAATTTTGACAGCTTTTTACTTTGCTAGAAAAAAATGGTTAAGAAAGATTAAACATGTACGTATAAAATAAATATCTAAATAAAATCAGTTCTGCATTAAACACTTGAATTTTATTTTTGTTTACAAAAGTGAATTGTTTAATATTACAGGGTATCCGCTGGGTCTTGAAAAGTCTTAAAAGGTGATAAATCGGTTTTGGTCAAATTAAGACCCTTAGAAAGTATTAAAAACTATTATCACATCTTTGCTCAGGCTCAGCTTGTCGAAAGTATTTTCTCTGAATTAGCTCTCCAACAGTCAAGGAAATGATTAAAAAGCTAATTAAAACTTTGAGCTCCATCATTTAAAGTTCCTTCTCCCTTCTGCTCAACGGTTCCACGGTTGCTAGGTGACGGAACGTTCGCCGAGGGAGTGGCGGGAATTCATGAAGGCTAGGTCTGTCCAAATTCACAGCCGTTAACATCCGGTCTACTCGGCCGACGGAGGACCCAGCTCACGTCGGTCGAGGAGGCTGGGTCCTTCGAAGGATGCAGACGTGTCTCAATTTAGGGCCCTGGTTGTGGATCCTGTAATGCTTAGGAGCAGCTTTAACCTGTGGGGGCATGATGCCATTTGGCAGGGTGGTGTCGGCATTGTACAACATGGGCTGGTAGAGTTAGTTTCACGCAACACGTGGGTGCCCAATTTCGGTGTGATCAGGCCAATGCCAGGGCCTGTTTGTCATGTTTCTCAGTTTATTGCTGACAGGCAGGATGCACTGTCCTGCTGAGAGGAAACCGATGGTGGGGTATGACTGACATAAAGGCCAGGATTCCAGGTTGTTTGGCAGAAAAGAAAATCTGGTCTTTTCTAATAAATTCAAATGGTTTTGTGCGATTTCATTTCTTTTCTAATTTTTCAGACTATTTCTTAAATACAAAGTTCACAACAAAGGGATTCACTTTTAGGGCTTTCTCACTCAATGTTTGTACAGACATAGCATGTCTGACTCTTGTTTGTATTTTCGTGAGTTTGTAAATGGACACAAGGTTACATATTTATCCCATTGCATCAGAGATACAAACAATACATTTTGCCACGCTCACTGATTATCTTGTCGTTTTAAAACTGCAATTTTAGTGTTTAGACAGAAATTTGAAAGGGACTGACAGAGTTGTGAAAATATTTTATTAAAAATTTTACAAAGGTGAAAGAATAATGCCATAAAAGGCCTACTCAATCATCCTCTTTAGAGGTTGAGGTCCTTTTTCATTCAAACTTTGTTTGAAGCAGCTGGTTTTAACCTTCACTTCTGAGGGAGAATTTCCCTTCACATAATTAACGTCTTCTGATCAGCCACTCGTGTCTTTTCTTGCTAGTTTGTATACAAGCGTCAACAAAGCCAGATCCGAATTAAAGAACTCTACATTGTCTAGATGAAACGCTGTTAAACAAAGCCAACCTCCACGTTGCACCACTGAGCAGCGCTTGTCTTTGGTTTAAAATTTGACAGCTACAGAAAAAGTCAAGGCGTGACCTATTTCTTTCTCTTCTACAACTGAAGGGTGACATTCTGCTCTGTCATTGCTACTCCACTCAAAGCTCAGCAGGCCTCCTGACAAATTAACCCATGTCCCGAGAGTCACTCGGCCTTGCCACTGCCATGAATTTATCATGAAAAAATGTCATTCAGTTGAACAACCAACTCAGCCGCATGGTTGGAGCTTTTTTAAAATAAATTTAGTGTTGCAGAATAAACATGTTCCGTGAGGTCACAAGTTTCTGATTAAATAAATAAAGACCACAAAACAAAAAATAATGCGTTTTCAGCTTTAAAGTGAGTTAATCAATGAGATCTAACACTGACTGAGTTTAAGAGTGTTATATACCCTATATAAAGAAAAGAAATTCTACAAAGCTTTATTCGTCTGTTAACAAAGCATTCTATCTGCTCTTCAAGCTAGCTAGTTCCCTGTTGGTTGCAGGTCATTGTCCTTGTAAAGATACTAAGCTGACACTGAAACATCGTATTGCTGGTAATCAGATCCACATAGGTTACGCTAAAATCTTCCAAAGGTCAAATAAACTTCAAAACTGATTTTCTGCTACACCTAGTATTGGTCTATTAACTAGCCAATATTTCACCTTTGAAGCAGTTTGAATGCAGAAATACAATGTTGAGCTTAAATTTCTTTAGATGTATCCTGTAGCATTAGAAAAATGCCTCAATAATATGTTAAAACTGTTTATTTAATGGAGTGGGTCTAAACCTATAGTGGCCATTGCCCTTTCATTTTGATTAAAGCAGGGGTTGGTAACCCGCGGCTCTGGAGCCGCATGCGGCTCTTCCATCCATCTGATGCGGCTCTCTGTGCTTGTAAAATAACGAATGGATATTTAAATAAAATGCTTTATATTTTACTGCATTAATTTTACATCTGTATGCTAATTCTAAATGTAAAGATTGTCTGCTTAAACCTGAACAGTTCCAACCCGGTCTTACTGGGAGACCGGGTTGACGCGTCACGCTTGTGCGTAATCATATAAGCGCTTTCTGAGCTGAAGACGATGTCAGATTCTGGGATTCTCCTCAGATGGCTCCTGGATGTGTCACCACATTGGAGACAGGAACAAGCACTATTCAGCCAAAGTTTCGTAATCAGGGAACATTTTCTAAGTGACAAGTCTCTCTGAGACATTGGGTTTCGAAAACACTCGCTTCAGTCGGAGGAATCTTCCTGCATGCGCTCTGGTTCTGCGACGTGCTCCAAGCCCCTCTCCACATCTTCAGCTCGCTGTGCACCTTACATACGCGCTGTACACGCTGACAGCGAGCTGCGCTGAGCAGTGTCCATCTCAGATGTTCAGATGGGAATCTTTTCTTGAGTGATTTAGCTACATCTGCGATGTGCGTAACGAATAAAATGTCAGTTCGTCTGTATGCGTCGGGGTAATTCTTTCTATTCTTTCTCTGTCAAAATAAACGGCCAAATACGGGAACTATCCGGTCAACACAAGCTCTGCTTTTAACTGTTCTGTTTTCTTGTGAAAATTGTTGCAAAGAGATCAAATTAAACTTGATTAACACCAGAGCCAGGCGCACTGCGCCGTTATCTCCGTCACTGTAAATGAGGGAAAAACAAATTGATCGGATCCTTTTCTGACCTTCCCCACCTACAAAGTTTAATAACAACAATCAAACGTGACAGAGCCTGGATTTGTATTCTGAACAGTCTAAACATGTTTTAAAAAGAAATGTATGGCAAAAGTGGCACCTGCTCAGTAAAATCACCAACAGGGTGAAAAATATTAACATATTGTAGCAGAGACCAGCTACAACTTCTGGATCCACTTTATATAAATCATTTTATTGATTATCTTCTTATGAAAGATAACTTTGACGTACACGAGCGACCGGTACTGGCTGCTGTCACCTGTTGTGAGCAGCGCTCTGCTGTCTGAGGGTAGGCCCCGCCCACAACGCAGCGGCTGCTGTGGCTCCCAGTGTTTTCTTTACTGCGGGAAACGGGTAATAATGGCTTTTTGATGAGAACAGGTTGCCGACCCCTGGATTAAAGCATGAACTATGAATACTATTAAACTGTGGGAACAAAAAATAATTGAAGTAGTATTTAAAAATATATAAAAATCACACTGTTGCCTGAATAAAATATTTAACTGTTATTGTTGCAACTAATGATAGAAAAATATCAAAGAAGAAAAATAAACAGTGCTTTTCTTTGGGTCTGGGATGTAAACAGTTAGCTTAACTTGAACATGTTGCCTTTTATTTAAATTGTATCCAAAACGATACATAATGTGAATATAAAGCAATGCAGCTGCAAAAAAAATAAAAATAAAAAAGTCTACTTAATTAAACATTTGAGTGAATGTATTTGGTAGGACCCTCCCTCTCTGCTGTGCATGAGCGCCCTGAGAATCAGACAGTCAAGCATGTAGATTGTCTTCCTCAGATTGTCTGTGTGATGTGACTGTTTTGCAAATATGCCGAGATTTTTAGTAGAAAGAAACAACAAGAAACTTTATTTTTTGTATAGGAGCCTAATGAGTCATTAGCTGGATTCACAAAGACATTTATAGTATTCCACTGACCCAACAAAACACAGTAATGGAATTTAAATGTGTACCAAAACTAAATTTATGTCAGCACAAAGACTATTTTTCATTAACTGTTGAATGTTCAGTAAAAAAAAAACAATATTAAAATTCTCTGTTCTACACATTTTCAAAACGAATTTAAACTGAAAACACTAAAGTTAGAGAGGGCCACAGTTTTCTTCCCATTACAGGTCTATTGTGCCATTCACAACAATCGCAGCACAAAGTCAAGATGGCTTCAGGCAGATTTGCATGTGGACAAAGCAAATTTGTTTATCCTGACAAGCAGTTGTCACACAGGACTGATCAAACCAGGCTTGATTTGCAACAGTCCCACAAGGATTACATGGCTGCTGCGCGGCGTGATTGACATTCTTTCGTCTGATCACGGTTCCTCTGCTTCGGCCACCTTCAACCTGATCAATTCTTGTCTCCCTCTGTGGCTCAGGCAGTGCAGATGTGAGGATTTTCTCCTTTTGAAGTGCTTTTAAAGAACGTGGCCAATATTTCTTTAAGACTTGTCAATTTTTTTTTTTAAACTACAAGAGAAAGTCACGATAAAAGTTACGTTGATTTTAGTTGCAAATCAGTGAACTTGCACAGAATTTTTTGCATGATTCTTAGTTTGTGTTTTTAATACCAGAAAATTTGTATATTTCATTACTTTCTGATTTGTGAGGGTTTTAATTTTGTACCTTTTGTAAGTAATAGTTTTCTGTGTTGCGGCTCAAACACAAAAGCCCGTCAGCCAAATGCTTCCACAATTTCTTTAAATTGACCTGTGACTAAAACTGCCTACATAATCTGCTGTGGGTTATAATGCAATCACAGCTATTTATGTTGGAATACATAGTGTTTTATGTTATTTTCAGAATGTTTTATGCTACAGTGTCATCAGAGTTTATCCCAGAATGCACCAGGCATAGCAAAGTAATTATAACAATGTAACACGCTCAGTGGGAGGGAGTATTAATCCTTTGAATCCAGATTATAAAATGTATCAAAGGCATGTGTTTTAGTTAGACCCTACTGTATATGTCACTTCATTACTCATCATCATCATGGCACCATGAAAACAGCTTGTAGACGTGGATTTTGTTCTGTCAAAACCCTTTACACGCTGATAAAAACCGAGTCAAACCCTAAACAGAACAGTTGATAAAAGGTTGATCTCATGGTGAAAGTCATATTTTCTGGCTGAAACTATGCTTACGATAGCTGTCATTTAGAAGTGTAAACAAATGAAACAGAATGAGATCAGGATCCTTATTTAGAAAGCTCCCCTCATTTCTGTTTGAAAGAAAAAATGAAACGCTGTATCTTCAGAAGCACCTGCAGCCCCCTGCTTGCTCAACTTTCTGCTCCCCCTCATGCCCATATTGATCCAAAAGAGATGCTTTAGGAATTGATTATTCTTTTCAAACACCGGTTCAGGTCAGAAAACATTACAACTCGTTTGATTTTCTGCTTCATATAAGAACATTAGGTGTGTTTCAGGACAACACGTCGCTAAAGAGCGCTCCTGTATTCTGCTTTATGAGCGTTCACGTCTGGACGCGTGTGTCTAAAGTCGCAAACATTCATTTCTAGGCTGTGCTTCATTTATATGCAGCAAACGTTGGGCTAAAAAACCAAAGCGTTCTGCCTGTAAATGTGTGAAGAATTGTTGACGTAACGGTATCGGTTAATAGTCGCAGCAGTCAGGTCTGCTGTGTGTCTTGTTATCCTGTTATCCCTTAAGGCTGGAATTATGTCTTCTATCAAATATTTGATCGTAGGCAACTTAAAAAGATGGTTCTATTTTTTTCGTATTTTAAACCTCTTTCCAGGAAAAAGGAATGAGGGAGAAATGATCGTCCAATCACTACAGCGCCTGAGATTGAACAAAGTATCCTTGCCATGGGAGACCAATTTCAGCTCAATTATATCCACTCCCTGCTGCTTTTGCCCTCTGTAGTGCTCAACCAAGCTGCTGGGAAAGTTCTTCTCATCTAGGAAAGATGTTGAGATAATTATTTTTTTTTTCTTAATGGTAAACTTAAGCTCTCATTGCTTGGCTGTTTTTAGTGGGAATGTTGATTCCTCAGCGGCTCTAAAGTGGCTCCTGGGATGACTACTTTTTCATTTCTTTTTTTTTTTTTTTTTTTGGTGGGGGATCTGACTTGTCCATCATGACTGATTTCGATCTGGATTCCTTCATATTGGCAGTCGGGCTTAGGATTTGCAGATGTAAATCAATACTGTGCCTATCAAGTGTTGAAGTGAGTGTTTGAGCCTTAGGGAAACATGCTGCATACGCAGCCTCTCGTGCTTCTAGGGTTTTTTATCAGATTCTCGGATGGTGGAGGGAGTTGAAGGGAATTTTACAGCTGTTAGAATATTTATAATACAACTTGTTGACTTGTTGTTGTACGTACAGTTATGTTATTTCATCTTATGTAAAAATCTGATTTAGCTGATAATAATAATAATTAGTTTGAAAAGAGAAAATCAAAATAAAGACACAGTGAGGTATGTAGGAGTTTGCAAGACGTGCTCTGTAAAGCAATCAGGCCGTGAAGCCACTCTCATTTGATGCTGCGGCTTAATGAGACATCCTGGTTGAACTTTACTACGAGAAGAAAACAGGAACCCTAAGGGAAATTTTTTTTCTTTCTTTTTTGGATCATTGTGAGCAGGCAGGGTTGTTGGCGCTGACAACTCAGCTATTGCATTCTGAGGACCTGCGTGACATCTGTAAACAAGTGGTGTGAATTCTCTGCACATAATGCAGCGCAAACCACTCAGCAACTGTTTTCACAAGAATAACAACAAGTCCTTTCTCCTGGCAAGCCTGCCAAACATCCTTATTTCCACTTTTTCCCTTCTGAACAATGTTAGTTTTCTTTGTCTCGTGTTCGGGGGGGGGGGGGGGGGGGGGGGACTATAAAAGTTTTGGAATTAAAGTTTGTTTAAAGTATCATTTTAAATGGCATACCCTTTTATTAAGAATCTATAGAATCACACCATGGTAACTATGTCACCAAATTGTGATTCCGGCAATCTAAACGAAGCAAGTTCAACACAGCAGAGCCTTCTTTGTGATAGCTGCTTCGACAAAAGGTTAACCTTCACTCAGAGATAACAGGCTCCACCACAGCCGTTATGATCTTTGCTTTATTGAGCCAGAATTCCTCTTCAGGCTCTCATGTTTGTATAAAAAGGGATGTTTTACCCACTGTTTTGTGATTTTTGTGCACAAAATACACAGATCCCCCCTTCATTCATATAAGAATGGCTGAATGTAAACATCCATGCGGAATAAGGCAGATAAAATAATAAGGCAAGAAAGAAGGGCTGCAGAAAATTGTGCAAATATTAAATTAAAGAATATTCCTCTTGTTTCCATTGTGCCAAGATCTTTAATTTTTGAGTTAAGTCTGCAGTCTGCTTTAGCTCTCACTCTGTTCTGTAATCCAAAGAAAATGACTGTCCAAATGAAATTCTACTTTTATTAATTGAATATTATCTGACATAAAGACTGTCTAATTAGTTTTAAAAGTCTTATTAGATCCAATATCAGCGCTTTTATAGATTTCTGGACACATTTGTGCAACTTATTAACACATAAACAACCTTAACAGAATTTGGGGTTTATGGATTCTTTGATAACGTGAAACAAAACTGAGGTTTTTCTTTGGTTTTTGCACAAAGTAGGAAAAATATGCACAAAGGTGGTTGTTAGAGTTTAATAGTGTACTTATTATTTTCCTCCTGCTGAGGATCATGAATTATTTAGTGAGCTCTGGTATTAAAAAGAGGTTTTTCTGTTAAAACTACTATAAATCATTTGTTTAAACGATGGATAAAACAAAACCAGAATAAATAAAAAACAAGAAAAAGGTTGTAGATCATTTGTGTGATTTCAGTCCTGGTCACTTCCCTTGGCCTTCAGCTTAAATCAGACTATGAGGACAAAGTCCTGTCTTAACCCTCTCAGGCTCAAAATAAGCTTTGATAAAAGGACGGACAACAAAGTCCTTCAGGGGTACTTCTGAGTTAAAAAATGCTCATGAAACACGTTTGTGGAGCAACCAGGTAGGTAGGTTTTAACGTTGCAAATCTGCAATGCCTGCCTCCAGAGGGTTAAAGGTTGTAATTGATTGTTCTCTTCATTGCACTCACATCAGATGAAGCTCAAACACTCAATTAAATTCACATGTATGATCATTTAGACATGGCTTCTGCCTGTCCCAACACATAGAAGCTGATCCACTGAATAGGAGGGCTGAGCGTATGAGCTATTACAAATGATGTACTCAGAAATCACCTTTTTTGGATGACCTTACTTGTGGCTTTTCAAAGGGTCCAGGCCTATGTGTGTTTCTGTACTATGTCTCTGCTTTTTGCTTTTAAGTTATTTGAAACTTCTAAATCGTTGTTGTTATTGGAGTATAACTGAATGAGGAGCCCAAGTCACACCCATCTACTTCCACTACTGTCCAAAATATGAATGAGAGTGTATGAGCCGATAAATGTTGTTTTCTGTGTGAAAAGACGTGGAGAACTCCAACTGCTCGTCCCGCCAAACTGACATCATCACACCAGACACAGAGAAGAGGAGAAGGAAAACGGCCGGGAGTTTAGCAAGCATCACACCCTTCTTCCTGGACGATGGAATGAGCCTTACACACGGAGAAAACCACTATAAATCTGGCCATGTGGCAAGTAGCAGCTACGCTGGGGGACGAGATTCTGTGGTGATGTCATACACGCAATGTCTGATTTGTGATCTTTTGAACATTTACAACCAAATAAATCTCAAGGTACATGACAGACATAGTTGAAACACATGATTATCATTTAAACTGAAGCACAACATATGTGCCCTGTTCACTTAAACTCATTATTTTTGGTCCGGAGACCCATGAGCCAAACAGAAGGGCAGGCTACCAAACCACCATCCCATAGGAGTAACAGATCCAGAGGACTGGGGGTCTGCCCGGACAGCAACTGACAATGGCCTGGACCAAGTGTTTAAAGAACGAAACACACATAATATTTGTGTTGATCTTCCAGACTCAAGGTCAGCATTTGAAAAACTTCCATAGCATGTTTGCTAGCTGTATCTAAGATGATCATTTAACTTTTTCATTGTCTTTCCGTTTTTGACCGCTCTACCTCTTTAACATTATTCAGACACTTTTAAATCAGTCCCTGCACGAAGCATCAGCATTATACTTCTGCCTGACTATATGCACAGTGTTGTTTTCTATCAGATGCTTCTATTTGGTTTTTCATCAGAAAATGAACCATGGAATGGGTGGCACATTTTTCACACAATTTCATCTGAAACTCTAAACACAAACTGCTCCGGAGCAGGTTATGAGTTCACTATGTTACCATGGTGATCCTGCAAGGTTCAAATTTGTGACACTGAAAACTCTTTCAGCTCAACGTAGCAGGTTAATACATTAATCTCACTTCACAGTGCACGCCTCAGAACTGAAACATTACTCTGTTTAGTGCTGCAAAAATACAGCGCTTTTCCAGTTGTTGTGTCCAACTCAAAAATATTAAAGTCAGCCGAGGGAATAAATGTGATAAAAATGCAACAACTCTCTTCTTCTCAGAGCAGTGCAATCATAAAATTATGCACAAGCCATTAGAAATCAGAGAAATTAGGAAATTGTTCATGTCTCACTGTTAGTTCAATTAATCTCAGATTAAGTCAAGCATTTCAGTAACCACATTATTCTGCTGCTATAACAAGAATACGTATTTATTTATTTTTTTATTTTCAATTTGATTTTGAAACTGTAGTCCGTAAATGCAAAATGAGAAGTAAACATTAGCGGTGCTCGGCTTATCTAACGGCCTGCCTCTCCCGAGTTCTTGGAAATGCATTTAGATGAAAGCGCAACCTCACCGTTATCGACAGACTGGCATGCTGCAAAGGAGAAGAGGAGGTGAGGAGTAGCAGAGGTCTGAGCAGACAACACATTACATTTTTGAAAAATTCTTAAACCTCAGTTACCCCCTCTGTGAACGGAGCTGTTGTTTTTGTCAGGTGTGCTTATGCACGTCTGCAGTAGCGTGCTTTTCGTACGGAGGGAGAGAGAGAGGAAATAATCTTGAATGACTGCGTTTGTAATTGAATCACAGCACTCATTCACACTGCTATTGTTCACCGATAATGACATAATTGTCAAAGAGGAACTACGTCATCAATGAATGGAGGGGGAAAGAGGAGGCGAGAGATGTGATAATGATGAATCTCGACGTGAGCCAGGAAACCGAGAGTTCTCTCCCCCCTTTTTCTCCCCCTCTGGTTCAGGGATGGTGCCAGAGCTGAACTGTAATGGCCTCCTGGTTGCCTGTCACTAGCAGCAAGAAGGGGGGGGGGGGGGGGGGGGGGGTTGAATGAGTGGATTTAGATTGCATTTCCCATCTTCTTCATTGTTATTTTGGGTCAAATAACACATTGCTCTTCCACTCACAAGCAGGAGCAGAAAGCAGTTGGTTTGTAATCAATCCTTGCGGAAGGGGGCTGAGGAGGAGGGGATGCTCGTTTTCTGCCTGCCGCTGTGCACAAAATGGAATAAATGTGACATTAGGGGCGCGGGTATCATTACCTTGATGAATTACGGAAGGTATAACGATTATGGAAATTGTCATCTACTGATCATTCATCTCAATTTATTGTAGCTCAGTGCCAGTGTGGCCCAGCAGACAGAAATGTTATCATGTCAATAGTTCTAAGGGCTGTTATCAATGCTCGCTTTGCTCTCAATGGCCGAGCACTGTAGGTTCTGTTGTACACCATCCATCGCAATCCGGAGCTCAACAGCAGACCCCTTTGATAGTTCCTGAGGTGAAAAGGGAAGCTAATTGAAAAATTGACCCGTCACTTTCCTGGAGTGGTCATGGACTTTGGGAGAAGATGTGAAGCTTAATGAAGGGTCGCGCGTTGGTTTCAACTTGTGAAAAAAGCAGTTCAGTTTTACAGCCCCTCCCTCCCTCTCATGCTTCAGTTTAAGCTGCTCTAATATCTCACAAAGGAAATGCAATTATGTCTAAAACTAATTTGTGAAGTAATAAAACTATCAGCATAAAAGAGCGCTGCGCTTTTTCTTTTCTTCTTTTCTTTTTTTTAACAACAAAAGTGGGGTTGCAGATTACATCTTCCTGTTCTGCTGCTAATAATATCAATGGTTCAACCTGCAGCATGATGAAAAATTCAAAATCAATCACCACATTATATTACAAAGCTGCACATGAAGAACACAACATTACCAGCGCTGTTGTTTTGATCGTGTTCTTGATGGCACAGTAGTTGTAAGCTTTGTGCCACAGCCCCATGAACCGAGTCCCAGAGAGATCCGTAGAAAGATATTGCTCTGTGCTCAGCGTCAACAATATCGGCCCACCTCAGGGAGGTTGTTAGGGCTCTGCATGTTTGCATGCATTATCATAACACACCTACAATAACAGCAGAGAGGCATTTAAAGTCTTTTACTCACATGACACATCACATCCCCCTTATTGAGAATATGTATGGATATGATTAAACCCTTGACATTCATAATTTGCAGTGCAGTGGTGAAATTGGTAAGCCTCTGAGACAATAAATCCTAGTTATGTCAAATGCGCTCATTAGACTTCAATTTATGAAAATTGTGCAGGATATGAAGATTTGCAAAGGTCCAGACTCAATGAAAGCCCGTGATGGAGCCCCTCTGGAGACTTTTCTAATCGCTGCAGCAGGAATATCACTGCGTAATGGAGGACATATCTCTTCATTAGCCCTGTGTCGGAGTACAGTAACATTCACTCAGCCTGTGATGTACACTGTGCTGTTTCCTTGCAGTGGCACTTTTAGCACACAAAAGTTGCCTATATTTTAACCAGGTCCGCCCGGAGAAAATGTTATTGTTTACTGCATGAATGAGACAACGGGTTTTCGGGGAACATAACGGTGCTCCTAGCTAACATTGGTGCAGAATCAGTCTAGCTCGGGCAACAAATAGAATGTGGAATTGCAGTTTCAGTTTAGATGGAGCAGGATTTTATCCCAGTCGACACCTCAGATTTGAATATGAATTGTCTAAACGGAGAGTTCGATCCGCTGCAGAAACACGGGCAGTTTCAAGGCTGTGCAGGTTGTTAGCGTGCGTAATCGAGCCCAGGCATCTGCATCAGATTATTAGTCTATTACTGGGAAATGTTAGCAGAGAAGCCATTTAATCTTGCTCATTAAAAATTCTGCAGTTCCTCACCCATGTTTTTTTTTTCATATTTTTTCAAGCAGCAGATATGTGAAGATTAAATTCAAACTAACAACACTAAAGGATTCTTCACATTTTTTTTATTTAAATTCTCGGTATTCACCTTTGGTCTTATTTTACACCAAGTGTGAAGGCAAGATGTTGGGTCTTTTTCTGCCTGAAAGCTTTTGTGTTGAACATTTATTTTGCATTTCAACATCCTGCCTGCTCTGGTCTCTTAATGCATAGCTTGAAAATGAATTTTTAGCAACCATCTGTCCATTTTAACAACACACAGACAGTGGCACCCCCATACAATTTTCATTTGAGGGTCAGATGGGTGAAAAATTTAGGGTGGTACACTGAAGTGATCCTTTAGCTATGCATTGCATTAGTCCTTCATTCTTTGTCAATAAAAACAATGATTTATTTCAATTGTCTTAAAACTGTCTAATTCACCTGTTGCAGTCATAACAAAAGCAAAAATTATTGACATTTATGCTTATTTTTATAAATGGTGGGTGGCACCAACAGATATTCAAATTTATTTATTTAATTATTTATTCGGTTTTACATTCATGTCTTGATTAACACAGATAAACGTTTCATTTGTGTGAACATGCTTCATCAAAATGGCAGAGGTTTTCCCCGGGGGTGGGGGGGGGAGGGGGGGGGGGTATTGGCTATCATTATTCCAAAGGGGTCCTTGGCCACCCTTGGATACATCTTAGGAGCACCACTGCACAGATACAATAAAACTAGCACTACTTAGTGTTTTGCTTTTGTATCAACCATTTCGGCTTGCCATTTTGTGTAATTACAATAAACCAGCCAAATTATATTTTATCAGCACAATGTTATATAAAAGATATAAAACCTTTTTTTCCATCTTTAATAAAATATTTTTTAACCCTACATTAAGCTTAATTTTAATTAAATGTTTCTCCAGTGCTCTTATATTTCACTTTAAAATTTCAGGTCACATGATCCCATCAGGTTGTCAGGGAGTTTCTCACATGCAGCTGTATTTTCTGACCGTTTTTTATATTTTTTGGTGTGTTTTTTTGTTTGTTTGTTTGTTTGTTTTTAGAGGTAGATTTTAATTAAATTTTGTTAAAAAAACGAAAAGCAATCATAACACGAGACCTTGAGATAGAATAGAGTGAGTTTTTGTTTTCAGTCCCTCCTCCACAGGTTTTCACCATTTTTAATGTGAGAGAACTGAATGCAAAGGCGCCGTAAACACTCCTGAAATCTCAGTTTCCATCCAATTACAACGGTAAACCTCACAACGATGGAAAACAAACCAGTGATGTCTTTATTTCTGGTGGAGAGTGTTTTCAAACTGAGGACCAATTAAATAGTGGCCCCTTGATTCCACAAGCCCCTTGTTATCAACGTTACCTGAGGAGATTTTCTCCAACTCACCATAAGCTCCAGACTGATCTACGGTTATTTGCAGTTAGAGAGCAGCTTGCTTCCTCCATGTGAGGTTTTTCTGTGTTTAAAAGCAGGAGTGTGGATAACTCTTTGAATTGGCTGCATTAGAAACAGACCCTGGGGAGAAGCAAACACTTACAGAAGCAGCTGTACTCAAAAAAGTTAAGTTAAAAGTTTATTTATGCATTTTATTTAGTTATTTAGTGGTGGAACATGTCGTGGGCTTATTAGCACAGAACCCACAGATAAAAATAGTTTTATAAAAATAAATAAATGATAACATGAAGATGATAACAATTATAATGAACCACAGAAGGGTTACTTCCTGTTAAAAAAAAGAATTGATAAAAACATTGAGACTCAAATTTTTTATTTTTTTTGTGTTCAGAATTAAACAATGAAAAATATAATGTGATAAATATAAATGATCATAGCGTTATTTTACCTTATGAATAATTAAGCAGCTAATAATTTTTTTCTGAATGAATGTTTTTTTCCTTTGTAATATACATCTTTTTATTAATCTTTCAGATTATAAAAAGAAAAAAAATGCATATTTATGGATTTGCAACCAGAAGTAACAAAGATGGGTTCACCTACCAGTACTTGGATTTTTTAATACATTTTTATAGATGTATTCTGCTTATTTTGAACTTTATTGTTACAATGAATACATTTATAAGCAAAAAAAAAAAAAAAAAAAAAACTGAAATAAGAGTTGAAAATGAAGAGCTCGAAAAATGATTTAAGTTTTTCTATTATTATATTTTCTTGCTGGAACACACAGTAACAATAAAACCTGCAGTTTTTATTTCCTTGTCCAGCCGTCAGTACATCTGATGCATCGGTCCACTGTTGAGGAATTGATTAGAACTCAGCAAAAATAGACTTAACTGAGATTTAGGTGATTAAAACAAAGTAGGGGCTTGCGTGTCGTTGGAGAACATGTAACACAGAGGATGCACTAACATAAGAGACAGGCTTTTTATCGGAAGTGAAGAAGCACATGTGACAAGCAAAACCCAGCGTGATTACAGCTGAGGTCTCAGTGTTGGAGGGTTTACTGCTGCAGTGCTCTGCATTTACGGCTGTCTAATGTTCATTCTGCAAATGCATGCTGAAGAGTGCAATGTGGGTTTAAAGAAATGCATATGAATCATATAAGACTACATTTTATTTCAAACAAAAAGCACTGCCGTAACAATGTACTGTAGCCTAATTAGTGATGTTTCAGGAAGGAGGTACATGACAGCCGGCTGAATGTTTTCTGATGTAGAATTTTTTTTTTGTTTGGTGGTTGTGTGTGTGAGACAGAACAACAAGAACATAATACGCTGGTCAAATTGTCTTTCAAATAAACCAGTTATCTGTGTTCTATGGTGGAAAATCGAATGAAACAAACAAAACTGCGATAATATATTTTAGAAGCTCCAGTTCTACCTTTTAGCTGTATGAAGTTATACCTTACAGCCAATCTGCAACACGTAGGTCTTTTAGCTTTACTGCTGTGTTTTTATTTGTATTTTCTGAACAATTCCTGCTTTTTAAACTAATAACTTCAATCATCAAAGTCTCAAGGTTCTTCTGTTATTTTCTTGTTACTTTGCACTCTGCTGTGCTTTCTCCATCTTCACTTGTTAGAGCAAGATCACGGCATGATGAATATAACAGTATGTGGGATTAATGCTAACAAATAGTTATGAATCGTTTTATAATCTGCATTTACTTTTACTGAGACTGCAACGATACCTGTGTGATAACCCAAAGCTCCAAAAAAAAAAAAAATACAAAATCTCGTAGTTGCCCTGAGTTTGACAATAAAAATAATAATAATAACTACAACAACACCATAATAATAATAATAATAACAATAATAATGATACTACTACTAATAGTAATAATGTCAAAATTTTTGGTATAAATTTTATACAGTTATTTAGATAAAAAGAAAACTATTATAGTCTAATTAAATGTATTTACCCATTTTTATTTAACTTTTTTATGGGGTCATAAAAATTTTAAAGTTGTCAATTTTAATAAGTCAAATTCAGTGATTTATGCACACACACACACACACACACACACACACACACACACACACACACACACACACAGAGCTTGCTCCCTGTGTTAGAGCAACGACTTAAATAAACACACCTTCTCTGTCTGTCATAATCCTCGAACCCTAAAACAAATCCTGTTTTTTATTCCTCTTCTCGTTGCTTACCGGTTGAGCTTTTCAGATTAACTGAATGTGGTTCACCGCCTGCTCTGATTTGCCAGAGGTCCCTTCGCCTTTGAGGTTGTCCATCCATCTTTAAAATGTGGAGTGGCACTGAGCCTGTCCACTTTTCCAGAGCCTGTTTCATTTTTACACCAAGAGCATTTTTAAACACAAACAGAAAAAACTCAACTCTGCTTCTCTGGACCTAAGCCTAACAAGTTCAAGATTTCTCTTTTAACCCAAAGTTCCAAATAAATGAGACTTTTTGAAGAAAGAAAACTGTTTTTTGTTTGTTTGTTTTTTTGCCACACAAGAGACCTTCAGATATGAGACTGTACACTTACAATCACCCATCTGCTGAAGGTAATTCCAAGTAATTAAAAAAAAACTTTAGATTTTTTTTTTTACTTTTAAAAATATATATATATATTCTTTGCATTAAAATTGTGTTTTGATTGGTTTCTGGGGTTTTGTGCATCCCTCTTTTGATTTTGTGGTTCGACAGCAACACACTCCAATCAATAGGCAGGCTCAAAAACAACCTGAGAGCAAAGTCAAGGCACCCCCTTGTCTCAGAAGGTCCTCTGAGATTTAAAAGCCTGGCAAGTGAAGCATCTGTCTCCATCCTCCTTTACTGTCCTCTGAATAAATCCAGGAAAAATGCAACACTTCCCTTTCATTGAACTATTAGCATGTTTTCTGATGTTGATATTGCCTGACATAATTTTGTACTTGTGCATGAAATATTCCCTTCCTTCCATCTTATTTTGCTTAGATATACAAGGGAAGGAGAAAAAAAGAGTCTTCCTAAAATTCTCGCTGTATAAGCGAGGGTGAAAGCTGTTTTGTCCCTTTGGAGGGGATTCATTTCCACATGAAAAGAGAAGTTCTCTTCAATCCCTTTATACATGTCACTTTAGTTTGCTGAACACAATGCTGGACTAACAAAAGGCAATAGCCTTTACGGCACAAATATAATGTAGTGGCACACATATAGAGAGTGCATCCATTGTTGCTTTTGCTTTTTACCAGACAGCGGACAAGACAAGGCACAGCTCTGAACACATCAGACTCACCGTCTGACCCCTTGGGGACAAAATTCCTGCATACACAAGACGAGTGGCCGGGTGCACGCATAATTTGTCAATGTTGCTTTTTCCTAATGTCCACAGGTCTCTGTGTCCCCACGGTGTGGCCCATCTGTTTTCTTTGCTGATGCCGTACATATATGTAAAACACACAGAGCTGGAGATGTGGTGTTTCATTCTTTCATATATGCTCCTGGGCTTCAGCGGTGAAGTTTCTGGTTCATGTTTTTGTGTATTCTAGCACGCACCCCGAGAGTCACAAGTAACCTGGGAAGCAAGTGCAGCAAATAATAGGGTCCTATGTTCCTAGAATGTTCTGGCTCCAACTTTAATCTATACCCGCGGCTCTTTACTCCAGGACGCACTGTGTGCTCGTACTGATAAAAATGCTTCCTGTTTAGAAGCAATCAATCCTTTAACATGTCTGTGGGTCATTCGTTTGTTTCATTGAATTCTTATATCTTCATCTGATTCCATTTGTAGTTCTAACATGATTTAATGCTGCTTTCATCTTGTAAGACATGCTGTGTTTGAGTCTTTGGATGTGGATGTTAGAAGTGTCTAGCCTCCAATAGAGGGCACAGTTGACTGCGTGGACTTGCAAGGCATGTGACTGGGGGGGTGGGGGTTGGGACTAAAGCCGTGCTGAAGGTCTCACAGGGAGGAGAAAGGGAATTCTTTAGGAAGAACAGATACCAAACTGATGGAGTGAAATAGCTCTTTTTTGGGAAAAGAATTTGGTCCAACAAAGCAAAGCCTCGTGCCATTAATGCTCTGGTGTTCTAAACTCAAAAGAAACTTCTTCTGGATGAAATGTGTGAACATCTTTCTATAAAGGAGTCCAAAAATCTAACTAGAAGTCTGGAAGTAAAAGAAAGATGGTTTCAGCTGCAATCCTACGAGCATTCCTCTCCTTTTTGTGTCTTTCTTTCCTGTCTTCAGCGAGTGTCCTTGACTGAATGGCAGCGTTGGAGATGGATTGTTAGGCGTTTTTGGCCTTTATGCAGATCATGCCATTTGATGGAGGCAAGTTTGTTTGATGTGCAACAGAAGAATCAAGCATGGAAGGGTAGGGCTGATTTTGCTTGGAGAGAAGCTGTCCTCGGTGATAACTTCATCTCTGCATGTGGTCGGACGTGGGGTAAATCCAGGAAGGGGATTTAAAGGGGAAGAAAATGCCCAGTCAGAGCTGCAGTAGTTGGCCCCCCATTGAGCTGTGGTGCCTGCAGACCATAGTTTGAAGGTCTGTGATCTGCCGTTGGTATTTTTAGTTTTCCTCTCTTCTCTGTCCCTCAGAAGCAAAAAAACGACTCAGCCTCAAAAATGCCTTTCTAGTGGGATTAGTGGACTGTTGCTTTTGTAATTAATGGACCTCTGCTTTGCTATATCCTCTAAATGCTATCATCTGAAGCCTATCAGATTGAGTCTGGAATGTTTTTGTGACAGCCAATTCAAAGCCTAAACGTGTTTTTTTTTGTGTGTGTGTGTGTGTGTGTGGAAGGCCAGGGCAGTGAATGGCTGGGAGGCATGTGCACTTATCTCTGGAGCAGGAGCTCCTCAAGACGAAATTTTCACACTTACAAAGTGCAGATGAGCTTCAAGACTGTGTTATCAACGATGCCTTATTAATGTTAGTGGGACTGAAAGTAGGTCAAACTCTTCTCAAACATTTTGGGGGGCGTTTTTGCAGGATGGAGCTCGAAGTGCTGATTTCTTTCTCCTGCTGATCACTACAGATGGTGGCTGGGCTAAAACAATATGAATCGAGCTTTACTCATAAGCAACATTTCAATTTGAACAGTTGAGGCACTGGTGCTTTCCTGTTTATCTAACAGTTTAATTAACAGCTTGAGTAACCTTTAGCTGCCAGTCTTAGCTGCTGAGAAATAACACATTTATTTACATCAGTTCACCCCCACCCCCCAGTCAGACTCAAAGGAAAGGAAATTGGAGGTTTTGTGCGTTATCCAATTAAATGGCAGCGCGTCCATGTATAGGTAAGCTTAATGAAGTACTCCTGTAAACAAAAGCAGGGGAGAGGAGGCGAGGGGAGGCTGAGGGAGAACAGGCAGGTGGCCCGAGAGGAGTTCATCTGCTGCCTCGCGGTTTCATTTAAGATCGGGCTGTTTCTACCATTGACTGGTGGGTATGTTTAATTGGCGGCATCAAACGGATGCTGTGAGTTAAAAGCGAGCTCCTTTGAGTTTTACTATTAATGAGTTGTTTACAGGTGCCGCTGTTTGCATGTTGCTCACAGAGCGGGGGTCAGAGTTGAGCCTCCTCTGTATTTACGGCCTACAGCAGTGCTGATAGGCAGGCTGCGCCTGGACGGGATGTGCAGCTCACCAGCTGACAAGTGCGTGTCGGACAAAAGCGCAGCAGAGCGGGGCGCGAGCATCCGCATCCCAACCGACCGAGTGAGGATTCTCTTTCTTTGCCGCCTTCCTTGCTTTCTTTTTTCCTGTAAACATCCTGCACAGCTGCTTGGCGACAGGAAACGCGTATCTGTGCTATCTCCTGAGGGGGGTGTACAGCATTGTTGGAAGTATTGCTGCTGGCTGAGCCGCTGATTCGCCGGGAGGACTGGGAAGATTTCGGAGCAGTTTCTGCTCGGAACTGGCAGCTTTCAGCTTAAACGCTATCCACGCGCAAGCCTGCTCATCCGGGACGTGCACGTCGGCTTCTGGCGGCCGAGGTTTTTTATTTTTCTTTCTTGAACGAAAAGACAAACAAGAAAAGAAAGGTGTCCGAGAAGGAATGAGTCTTAGCCAAATCGTGCACACGGGTTATTGTGAGCGGCTCCTGCGTGCGCGCGGCTCGCTGCTGCCGGAGAGTTGGGACCAAAGCGCATCGCTGGAAGTTTAGGAGCCTCGGACGGACTCCAAAAGCCTCCCCACAGGTCAGTCTGCCTTTACGTTTTTCCTATTCCTAAAACGGATGCGCCTTTTACGCAAAAATAAGCACGCGAGCCGATCTCGGTTCAGATACTCCGGATCGTCTGACAAGATGAACCTGCTGTGGGCTCCCTGCCCCATTTTCCCCCAGCTCTGCTTTGATAAATATGAATTATATATACTTTAATTCACAGCCTGTCTGTGGGGGTTTTCAGCAGAGGAAGCTTAATGCTTTAATGAGTACGAGATATTTTCGATCACTCAGACTGGGTGGTTTACGTCGCGACAGAAAGTTTAATAATAAAGGACGTGGAGTTTGTAAAAAGTCAGCTCTTTGCTTCAGAAGATGTAAAGATTCGGCAGCTCTAGATTAACGGGGGACATAAAGGCAAGAGCATGTCATACAGGCAGATTCTGTTTCTGCTATTCTGGCTTTATTAAACTAATTTGTCAGTAAGAATGGCAATAATAACATCTTCACCCACTCTCACTTTGCTGTTCTCCATCCAAGGGCTGATACAGCTGAACGCTCCAAAAAGTGAACTCATCAGCAGATAAAATCTCATTAGGAAGCTTAAAAAACTTCATATGCAGTGTAAAATGACCTGATTTGATAGTAATCAGGTGTGGATGTTGAACTTTCTCCTCGGAGCCTCCTGTTGGTTTTAGAGGAGGCCTGTGTGGAAACCATGATCTTTTCTGTCACCTTTCTGCTAAAAAAGTCCAAATCTTTCATATTTGTAAGAATAAACAAAACAAACATGGTATGGATGATATTGTTTAACCTAAACTCAAATAAACTAAACTGCTCAGACACCTGCTGGGTTCATTCCCCCATCTTATGGCTCTAAGCAGCGCATGGCGACCTGTCAAGACTCAGAGAAATGTTGATCTGATTTCACGGTGACACGGATCAAGCTGAACGCAATCTGCAAACACATGCATCTGAGTCCACACGATAGCCCAGGAGGACAAGTATATGCTCAGCTAAACTGATTTATGGCTTTTGTCCTCAGTGAGATTGAGGAACTGCAGCAGTTGGGGCCATTTTCTGTTTTATGTTCCATGTCTGACGAGGACTGGAACTGGAAAGTGATGCAGATCGTCTCTGCTTCAGGCCCGCGTGGTGAATTATTCCCACTGAAAGGCTCATTGTGTCCCCGACCTACCTGTAAATCACAGCACTTCTGTTCGGATGAACAAACAACTTTGTGAAGATGTGGCAAGTGTGTTATGGGAATCGTTGAGCTACCGGAGACATCGCTGTGTCTCTGAGCCGTAACAAATCTATAACAGTCACATTTCCTTTATTGAAGGCACTGATCATAATTTCAGTTGGCTTTTCTGCACGAGACACAACAATACATTCCACTCATTTTCTGGTGCCACAGCATCCTGATAAATGACACGCGTTGTGTTGACACTTTCTCAGAAGCACACCTGGATTCAGAGCGATGGCAGTGAGTATAGACCGCCGACATATTTAGCACAGCTGCACAAAGAAAAGTCACTCTAGTTGACTACCAGTAGAGTGTTCCATGGTGCGGCAGATGGTTGTACGTCTCACACCGAGACGTTTAGTCTTTCTGCTGTGACCCCTCGTTGAGGCTTTAATCTAATTCCTCAGCTTTTAACGTCATCGCTCTTTGAGTCAACCAATCGAAGCAGGTAACTACATTTTCAAACAGAGCTTGAGACGTTCTCTGGGCGTGTTATTATTTTGTTTTTCTTTTAAACCACGCTCGGAGCTTAAAACTATCTAATTAATTCAGGAATATCAGACGAACTGTGTACACAACACCGCTGCTCCGTTTTCATATCCTTAAGTAATTTTCCTTTTCATTATTCCTGTGGAGAATTTAATATTCTGTGTGATGAGAACTGCCTCCTTTAGGGATAATACCAACTTGAATCCTGCCCTAAACAGTTTTATAGGTTGTAAAACGGCAATCAAGACGCCTCCTCTTCCGAGATCTGAGTGATGCGGGGGATGAGTAGATGCATGCGCTTGTAATATATCACCTTTTTTTAAATGTTTTTTTTACTTGCGGAGGCTGGAGGTGGCCCGGGAGATGACCCGGGGATTAAAACATTTGATATGCCAAACAGCATGGCCGAGCTGCCTGTTTCAACACATCCGAGCAAACACGTGAAGGTTAATGCAGCCTGACAAACTACCAATAGTTCCCTGGGCTCGACGGATCGGTTCCATGTCATATTTACTTTACATAATTGCTGCCCTCTAATCTGTTACTATTAACACACAGCCAGCCTCGCTATTGTCTGCTCTACTCCCTTTCACCTGTTTTCTTTCTCAGTGCATTTTGCTTTTCCTCCCTTGAGAGCAGCGTGGCATCATGATGAATAGTGGACGTGGAAGTAAAGCATGCCATGGCCCGTTCTTTAGGTCTGTTGGAATTTAAAGTAACCGAGTTTTGCATCTCCTGTCAAACGACAGGCTCACACTCTTGCTTTTAATGACCTCGAGTCAAGGGATTACTTGCGTTTAGCACAGTGATGGCTCACCTGCAGCAAAGTTTTTCCTGTTAAGGAAAGAATAAAAAAATAAATAAAAATCAGTTTTAGGATTTGTGCAAGTTGCCAAATTACTGCTGAAAGTCACCCTAGGATTTGGAAGGGAGAAGATTGCGTGCTCTTGAAATGTGCTTAGAGAAGGGATATTTAGTGACAGCACTTGATGCATTACCACGGTCCTTAACTACATTGTGTACCGCACAAGCAAGGGGGAAAACACCATAAAAGTATGGCATATGCTTTATGCAGAAGTGCCTTATATCTACCAGATTTGTTTCTTACCCAATTCATAAATATGTTGATAAATTCAGTATATAAGCGCTGGAGGCGGCTAAGAATATAAATGGAGATTTTTGTCAACACAAAGATGAATTTCCCATCTTGACAAGCTAAAGTATGCAGTGATACAAACGACGTTGGAGTCTGATTAGAAAGAAGAGCTGAGCACCGTTGTACCTGTCTCACGGCTGTTGTGGAATGATTGCGTGATCTATTGTGGTGTGCACGACACAATCTGATTCAACATCTCATCGCACACATATGTGCAAATGTGCCGGTGGTGATGTTGTGCGTAGGCGTTGACAGACAAAACAACTAAGGTGGTAATTGTTAGTGATGAAGTGCGAGACTTCCTGCCTCCGTGCCTGGATTACTTACAATCAAGAAAAGCAGAAATCTAAACTCAAACCCTTTTTTTAAATTTTGACTCAAGCTCGCTGGCCAAGGCAGGCTGAGATGAAAGCCACCTGCGATTAGCCGCACGATGCCGTCCTGCTGGTCCAACTCTGGATGCACCACCACCTCACACTGTTGTAACCCTACAGATTACCATTTATGGCTCAGCATGCTCCAGTGGACTTTCTGGGTCAAGACCAAGTAGCGAGATTGGGCAGTGGGCTTGATTTTGCCACACTAAAACTCTCCCTGCATGCTCCAGGCTGAGCCTATAGTGAGGAGAGCCAAAAAGAAATGTGCTTAGTTGTGTCACAGGGAGAATAAAATCGAAATGCATTGTGCTCTCTGCTTGTAAAAATGGCCCCGAGTGGTGTGTAGGTTCAGCTTTTTGTGAAAGTCCAGCAGGAATTATATATAATGTGAGTTGCTGCTACAGACTTAAAGCATGTCAGAGGCTCTTGTTTTCCAGCTAATCCTGGAACATTCAAACTTTTTTTAAACAGCTTTTTTTCTTTCTGACCATTACATTTTTTTGATAATTGTTGCCTTATAATCTTTTTTCCCCCCGGGAAGATTCTTGGTAGATCTTCAGCAGTCCAGGGGTCGTAAAAGACTCTAGGCGTTGTGAGAAGCTGGGTTGTAGCTATGCTTGTCAATGAACTGCTTGATGGCCTCAATAATTTAGATGATACAACCTCTGTGATGCCCAAAGCCTCAGGTGTGACGGGTGACAAACAGCAACGGTGAGGACGAGATGGAGGCGCTGGCTCACACGGGAAGCAGGCCAGTTACACATTCTCTGCCGAGTTCTTGTCAGAGGGGTGGGGGTGGAGGGAGAAAATATGGAATATCAGACTACTGAAGAGTGTAAAACTGGTGCCTCGCAGTCAGTGTAATAGTATACAGGTCAGCAATCTTTGACTTCCAGCGATGCACAATGTGTATTCAGGAGTCGGTCTCCAGCCACTCACTGCAGGCCAGACTCTCCAAGTTTCACCCCTGGAAGTTGAGAAACTACGTGATGTGATGAATTTTCAGACTGATGTTTCTTTTATAAGGCCTGCTCTGTTTCAGTATTCTGATAGTGTGCCATCGTGACCTACATACTCTTTAAAATGCTGACAACTAAAGAATAAAACCATCTAGATTCTGTTTGGGATTGTTTATGCAGCACAATTGCCTATAGAGAAAATGCACTCGATATGATCGCCTTCCTCGCGCGTGTGTGTGTGTGTGTGTATGTGTGTGTGTGTAGTGAGTGCTTCCTCTAATTTCATACCGCTGAAGAGAGCATAATGATTTATTTAGTGACATTTATGTAGATTTTTATATTTAACAATGCACGAGCATTTGTATTTGGTCAGACGTGAAGGTTTCTCGTAGTTGCAGCAGAGCTGGAGGATTGCATTCCCGTTGCAGTATTCGCCACTGATGCTTCCATCAGAGACTGTTATCTGTGACTATTATGATTACTGTGTATATTCCATCTGCCCCTGCACATCCTAAAAGAGGGAGGGTTAGTTTGGTGTACAATCATGTGAGATGCATTTGAATGACACCCAGCGTCAGCACTTTAGAACACCTCTCCCTATTTGAATTTTTATCTGCTAGCAGGGTTTGCATGCCCCCAGCATTTCAAATGTAGCTCAAGTCGTGATTTTCAACCACCGTCTGAGAGCTCTGTTAATAGGAACCAGCAGCAGATGTCCAGATTAGACCGAAGCTTACCTGATTTGTGAAAATGTTGTTATGAAAAGAATGCCTCCTTGTCTAAGGCCGTGTGCCTGCATTGCCCGGTTTTCGTAAAACCAAATATCCTCTCCCGGCCATGTTGGAAAAACAGCTACTTTTTTTCTACAACAAAGCTAGTGCATTATGAAGCACATTCATAGGCATGCCAAGCCTGTAGGTGGCAGTAGTTCCCTAGATTGACTACGTCTAACTAGGTGGTGGGCAATAACTAGAGGTGTGAATCTTCACTAGTCTCACGATTCGATTCACACCTTTAAGGAAGGTTATTGCCAATAACCGTCCTTAAAGGTGTGGAAAACTGAAAAACATTTTTAAAAAAAAAATCTTATTCCTGATTATAATCAGCCACTGAGTTTTTCACGCAGGCTGAACATTATGATAAATGACCCGCACTTGTATAGTGCCTTTCGAGTCAGAGGACTCCAACGCACTTTACACTAGTGTATCATTCACACACACATTCACACACTGGTAATGATGATGCTGTTGATGCTGATGGTGGCTCACCCTCCTGACCTACTGCTGCCCCTGAACATGAAAATAGTCTCCTACACCTATCTCCTGCTTTAGCGTATGATAGAAAATAGACGGTGAAACTCTAGGTTTTGAAAATCTTGACAGATCTATGTCACACTGTCACTTAACATTCACCCTTCTTGACTTGTGACAGGGAAGGCTGTTGTTGGTTTAACATCAAGAAAACAGCAGAGAATGTCTCAGCTAGTAGAAGCTAAGTGTTAGCATTAGCTACTCCACCACACAGCAAAACTCCTCCACGCTTGTGTTATTTGTGGAGATAAAACAACCAAGTTACAAGTCAGTGGTAGAGTCACGTTGTTGTTATCTAATCCAGAGCGAGAAGTCCAAATTGTCATGGTCTGCATTCTGCGTCTCCCTCATGTGTCTCCTTGTGTTCTCCATCCCTCTCTAAGTTCCCCTTATGTGTCTCCTTGTGTTCCCCAACCCCTCCAGGTGTCTCTCTAGGATCCCCCTCATGTGTACACAAGCTTCCTGTGCCCCTTTTTGTCCCCAGCTCCCTCAGGTCTCCCCTAGTCACCCCTCTGCAGTTTTTCTATAGGTTTAGCTTTTCATTTTATTAGTCTCCTTTAGTGTGTGTTTCCTTCCCCACTTGTTAATTAGTCTCCCTCACTCCTCTGGTCATTAGTATTTATTCTTTGGTTCTCCTGTGTGCTTAGTCTTTTAGGTTTATTTATTTAGAGATTCATAGGTTAGGGTTTATCCCCTCTGCTTGGTTTTCCCTTCCCATTTAGTTAATTGATTTCACCAGTCTTCCCTCAGTTCTCTCTCACCACGCACCTGCTCCTTGTCTCCCAATCACCCAATCACTGTGTGTATAACCCTGTCTGCGTCTCATTCTTTTGGTCGGTCCGTTGATGTTTGTGTCAGCTTTGTCTCACTTCCTCTCTTGGTTTTTGGATATCTTCAGGTCTGCTCTTTAAAGGAGCACTTTGTCTCTAGGTCTCTTGGATTTATGCTATAGGATTTTTGGATTTACTTTTGAACAATTGCTCCTAACCCCTCCTTTCCGCCAGAGCCGTCAGCAGCAGGTTACTGCAGCAGCACGTCTTGCTCGCGTAAGCTGCTGCTTGGCCCTTCCCACGAGACGCGAAGCAGCAGGGGAGCAGCTGTCACCGACAGAGCACAAAGTCACGCGACATTAGCAAAATCACGCGTCAGCATAACTGGCAGAGGTCCATACAGAAAAGAAATCACGTTAATAATTAGCATAAACTCACCATCTTGCCCCAAAACCACAGATATGCCACTCCATGCGTTATCCTTCTAGATGTTGTCTTTATAAAAACTGTGACTGGGATCAAACAGGATTGGGTACTTCTCCACTTCAGTAATCAACCTTTCGTCGTCCATTATGGAAAAACAAAGGAGACCGCTAGCTAGGTGATAATTCTTTTTTTTTTTTTTAAGTAAAGCAACCAGAAAGCAATACGTTTCCTTATTCTGAAAATCTCATGAAGCTTCACTCCGTTTCTGTGTCCGATTTCCTGTCTTTCCTTCCCCAAAAATGTAGAACTTGATCCGTTTCAGACCTGCAGCGCATAGAAAATAGAACCGGCGCGTAAAGGCCGCGACATGCTGCTCCTGAGACGCGTCCGACTCGCGCTGCTGACGGCTCCGGTGGAAAAGGTTCTGTTGACCACAGCGGTTCCTGTCAGCAGCTATGACGTGCTGCTGCAGTAACGTGCTGCTGACGGCTCCGGTGGAAAGTAGGGGTGATAAAGGATTTTTACGTTTATTCCAACTCCTGCCTCGTGTCTCCCTGGTTCTGCATCTTGGGTCCTAACCTCCCCCCTACTCACAACGTGATACAAATATCAGGAATTAAAACTCCAAAACCTGCCGTCTGAAGCTCAGCTGTGATGTGGCTCACTCTACACAGAGCAGTAATTGAGCTTGTAAAAATGTCTGTCTCAGGCAGTGACTTTGCAAAACCTACAACCCCAGTTATTTACATCCACAACAAAAGCTGACAGTATACATGACGCACATCTCCACTTTGGTCGAAGTTGGGGTTCTGAGTTTTTGAAAGAATAATTTTTGGTGCCATTTATCTTCACTTTCACGTGGCTGACAGACTTAGCCATAGAAAAATATCTTGGTTTTGTGGGACACCTGGCTACGTGTTCACAGGGTCTGAATAAACAAATTTCCCTCAATAATTCTTCATTTTCAAATAATTCAGACCCATTTTTCTTTGTTTACCAGGTATATTGTGTACAGAAATACTTTCATTCTTTCATTCTCCCTGTGTGGCACCGAGAGTGCTCTTTCCATTCATTACAATGGAGCTGCATCATAACTACAATTGAATTTATTTCCGTAACAACGGGTCGATCATGGGTTTGCCTGTAAATTGCCACAGGTTTGAGCAGCTGAATTTAGTTTTACACATCATGGAGTCATTTTATTCAGAGTAAGCCTTACACGACAAAGTGTTGATGCTGTCTTGCAAGCTTCTCAATAAAGGCATTGCACATGAACTGCATTACTTCCTTATGTGGAATAGCATTGCAGTTACACTGATTTCAAAGAATCAAACTGCAGCGCATTGAATTAAGACCGTCTGCTGTAATTGGTTGTGTGATGTGGAAGAGAACACTCTTTTTGATAAGAGCTGGGTTCACCACCTGTAGCCTTGGATACAGATAAACATGGTTGCCTGTTTTTTTATTTATTTACAAATTCACTGAATAGCCTGTTATTACTATTTGAGATACAGGCAGATTCAGCAGAAGAAACATTACAGAAAAGCCGTGTTTTTTAGATTTCACTTGTCCACACATAGCAATTACATAAAAAAAACCTCTAATCGCCTGTTCTTTGTTTTGTTTTTTTTCCCACTAAAATGTTCAATGAATGCATAACTCAGACGAGTCACTAGTGAAGAGTCATTTAGGGGATTTGTAAACATCCCTGCACAGCTTATTGTGCTGCTTATTATGTTATCTTGGGATTGGCACATGCCTTGTTTTCATTATTTAATTTACACACATACAGAAAAGATGAAATAAAAGCAGAGCTGTGAAATGCTTATGATTTGATGTTGACCTCTGTGATTTAGCGGCGAGAAACAAGACAAAATGAGAAAAACAAAACGCTCTTGACTTCAGATCAGCTTTGTTGATTTGTTTTTGCTGGCGTACTGTGGCTTTGTTTGTCTTTTAAATGTGCAGCAACTATGAGGGATGGAGCTTCGAGTCCTGTGAGCGTGGAATAATCTGAGGAGGCTCGATCAGATTTTCGCATCACTTTACTGCAGTTTTGAATATTCTGCACCTGAGATAAGAGATCCAGCATAAAGCAGGATTTCATCATTTTTCATGAGTGCATTTAGCACATACCTCTCTAATTTTGCAAAGGTTATGGAAGCCAGCAAAATTGAATAATCGTGTTTTAATTTGCTTCTTTTTCTTTAATTTTTTGCCATTTCTAATTAAACTTCTCTTATTGGCACTTTCATGTGGCCATGACCATCCTTTTTCCCCATTTTTTTTATAAATGTGCAAATTATAACATGTAATAATAAAATAAAATAAAGCCATTTTACAGGCGCTACAAATCTCATAGTATCACAGAGAGTTGAACGTATTTGATTAGGTTTCTTAAAAATTGGTTTTAGAGAATCAGTTTTGAGATAATATTCCAACAATACTTCCGTACTTCACGATGCAGTGGGAAACATAAGCACTGAACCTCAATGAAGAGAGAAAACAACGTGGTTCAGATGGCATCCAGTATTCCCAATGTCTGGGAATCTTCTGCAGACAAACACTTCTCTGTCTCCAGAATCACTGGTGTCGGGAGGAAACAGGCAGCATCTGATGGAACACTGCCTTGGTTCTCCCTCTTCCCTTCTCCAAGCGCCGAGAGGCACAAAAAAAGGGACTGAAGATAAACTGAAAGAGGAGAGGGAGAGAGGAGAGAGAAGCGTCAGGGAGGAAAGGGAGAGAGACTCGACAAGATGAATTATGCAAAGCTGTCAGAGGCGGCTATTGTTGGAGGTGCTGGCTGTGTTAAAGCGAGCCGGCCCTGATCTCCGCAAGCTCCATCAACCACTCTCACCACTCCCCGTGGCTGAGAGCTGTCTGATCTGTGCTCCAGCAAATAGCCAACAACACGATATGGGGGGTGAGGGGCACTGCTCGGGCCACTCGGTGGCAGGTGAATTGTCTTGGAGGCCCATGGTGGTACCGACAAGTACGCCTTTTATTACCGTTATTTACAGAGGTCACCAGCAGGAAGATCTGAGCTGATATGTAAAGCTGCCCTGTGGAAATACAATTACTGAGCAAAGCCAGCGAATAGTTGCGTTTTCAGCAGTCTGGTCATCAGTGACTGCACGAGTTTAGCAAAATGCTCTGTGTGCTCAAGCAGGAAGTGAGTGTGTGCTTATTTTCAGCTTGTGCATGTTTTCATTTACTTCATTTAGTGTATGGATGACGCACAGTAGCGAAATGAACAATAGTACAACAATCCGTGATACCTCCCCACCGCGGTTTCATGGTCCGGTCTGCCAGGGTTGTCAATCTTTCCGGGGGAAACCCTAAATTTATGTAAAAAAAAAAGAGGATATGTTTGCTTTTTAATCTTTGACAGTGTATTGCAGACTACCCTGTTGACTCATTTCTGTAGAGATGAATACATCAGATTGTATCCAATAGTATGCAGAGACAGTTTGAAAGACATCTGTAAATTCCCATGACTGGTTGGTTTCAATGGCTCATGGCCAGACTATATATTCATATAGGATGATTTGCCAGGCTAGGAAACTAGAGTACCCAGAGAAAATCCATGCATGCATGATGAAAACTTGTAAACTCCACATGTCAAGACTTTATATGAGATTCAAACCTTGCTGCATGTTTCTAGTTACAGGGCAGTAGTGCTATTAACTGCACCACCATGCCGTTTTGGAAAGGGTGGATGTGGGTATCATTTGGAAGGCATGTTATAATAAAAGTATATCTGCAAAATAGCCTTTGACAAAGGTTTTGTGATCATTTGAAGCCAGCGTTGAAACAAAAGTTTGATTTAAGTCCGTAGGCTCATCTAGAAAAAAACAATCATTTTTGTGTATGAGGAGATTCCAGATAATTATGGATACGAATCAAGTTGTGGGTGTGTTAGGATCAGGGTGGGGGGTAGTATCCAAGAATTCTATGGAATTGCTGCTGGACCAAAGAGAAAACAAAACTGGGAAACATATAAAAGCTTGTGTGTAAGATTTATAGTTGTGACTCGAAATTTCATACAGACTACTCTTCAGACTACTAAACTGACTACTTTTTTGTTTGGTGCCATCAATCAAACTCGGTCAAACCACATGACAGAATCCCCGAAAGAACAGCACAAAAAATAAAAATAAAAAATACCCCAAAAGAACTTGCATTGCACGTTTGGTTATATCTCTTTATTTGACTGTTGTCTGTGGAGTCCTGGAAGCATTTCCACACGGAACTAAGCTGTTTCTATTATTTAGTCAATAATTAAAATCAAATAAAACTTATAAGAACAGTAACTGCTGACACTGAAGAGGCTAGAAATTGGTAATGAGTGGGATTTGCCTTTAAGGAATCTCAAACACCCTACACGCCCTGATTTTCTGTCAATTCACTAATTGGTTAATTAATTGTTTCACCACTAATGAGCTGACTAATGGATTTACTGCTGCTTACAACGTTGCTCACTGTTTTAAACATCTTTGCTTATATCATCAAAAAAACCTGTCCTTTAGATGAATAACACACAGATGTAGTTTGCTCCTTGAGTTTATTTTATATAATCCAACACACTGCTTCCGAGAAATCTTAAAAAGGTTCCTGTCCTTTGGTCAGCCTTTCCAAATCCCTCGTTGGATGCATAAAAAACCTCTCAGCCACCTTTGATGAATAAGATACTGTATGTCAGACATGAAACAAGTAAATCCCAGACCCTTGAAACCTCTCCAACCACCATGAAGAGCGAAACGACTTGGAAACATTTCTTCACACCCTATCGTACGGATGGTTTATGGTTTATGCTTCAAAGAAGTGCAGAGGTGTCGGACAGCACTGGGCATCAGGGGGACAGTACTCAACTGGCAAGGGAGTTGTTGAGACGAGTGTGGAGCCGCGTTGCAAAGATCATGAATCGTCTTACTGCCTGCCTGGCTGGCTTGTGAGAGGACCTCTGGGTGACACTAATTTTGGATTGTGGTCTGCACTCCTGAGTGGTCACGGGTGACCAGTTGTCCTGATTCAGCCGCATGATCAAAACTTTAAAGAAATATAGAGAGGAGCAAAAACATAAAACTGAAAACAGAACCAGCACATCTCGTAGTAAATTCTAGCAATGTTCACTTAAATCTAAGGAGATGCATCTTTGCTTGTCTGCACTTTCAACCCTTTCCACAGATTGGTGTACTAGATGTAGTTTTCTTGCATAATGAAGGCATTTCAGTCTGGCCTTTACTCAGCTGAGTGTACTCTAGCTGAGTGGATTCCAAACTTTTCAGCGTCTGAGCCGCAAAACAATGCTGGCAGACACGTGTGACCCTGACCATCACCAGTTCAAGTATATTACCACGACTAATAAGCCAATTCAAACCAAGGGTGGAATCACAACACAAACAGCCTTTACAACCACTACACCACTTTTATCTATTTGTGGTTGCTGTTTGCATCTCTTGTAACAAATGTACTGTTAAAAATATATATATTATTAAAAACCATTTACTAACAATTACCTGGGTTTCTGACCCCAGCCTTGGAACAATAGTCCTGTTGATGCCTTAGGTCAGATTCCTACTGTGAGACACAGAAGTGCAAGAAAATGTCAGATTTTCTGTTCTTCATTTACTTTTTTGTGAGTTAAGAGATGGATTGCAGCATTTGTGTGACTTTAGTGTATCGTGTGGCTATTTAGACATAAGGTGTCTAAATTATGTTCCAGTTTGTTTGCAACGTATCCTGGTGTTGTCTGCATTTTGGTCACCAGTCTCTTCCAAAGTTGTTTTGGGACTTACAGCAATTAAGCAATTAAGAAGGGTTTGAGATAGGTGTGTTGCAATAATAAATGAATGTGGTCTCCAAGCAGAATCTTGGTTACATCCAGTTAACTGCTTATATGTCTTTTTAAAACCAGAGTCTGCAAAGTGGCACTGAACGCCCCTTCTACTACCCCACATGCACATTGTGTTGTTTTTAATTTATCTACTAGATAGATGGATTGACATGGTAACACATGAAAATATTTAGCTGAAGTGTAATTTTATCTTTTACTAGGAAAAGGCCTCATTTGTTTACATTACGCAGTGGGACTTTTACTGCAGCCAACCACTAGAGGGCAATTCAGTGCTTCCTGGTTTTAATTTAGAAATTTTCTTCCCACATCTAGAGTTAAAAAAAATTCTTATGATGATTTACAATAAGTGAAGTTTTCACATGCATGGCCGATAGCTGATTATTTAAAAGCAAGCTGAATGTGAAAATAGGCTTTTACTCCATTTCCTGAATTATCCTCTGATAGAAAATAGGCAGGGAAATTCTCGGATTGGAAAAACCTGTCAGTAAAATGTTATCTTTCATGGACTCATCCCTCTCGGGTAACGATGGGAAGACTGTTGTTGATTTAGCATCCAGAAGAAAGCAGAGCATGTCTTGGCTAGCAGAAGCTAACCATTAGCATTAGCATCTCCACAACACAGCAGAACTCCTTCAGGCCTGTGTTGTTGGTGGAGATAAAACATCAACGTTGCAGAATAAAAAAAGTCTGTGGTAGAGTTGCGTTGCTCTTATTCAGTCAGAGGTGAGATGTCCAAATATATTTGGAAAGACAACTCCAAAACTTGCCGTCTTCTGCTCCCCAGTCCTCTGGCTCACTACTAGTCCCTGAAACAGGAGTGCCAGAGCTTGTTTTACTGAGAGATCAACTCACTAGAGACCACTGCAAAAGCGTTGTAAAAAAACAAACTCTAATTAACTTGGCGTTTCAAACATGAAAATTATTGTCCAATTCTTCCTGCTGAGAGATTAATTGATCTACATCAAGTTAAGTCAACCAATTAAAATGATTTGTATACATCAATTAGAAATAACCTTTGCGGGCCAAAGTGTTGTACAAAATCATTAATTATTACAGAGAAATGGGAATAAGGTCAAATGCAGTGAAAAATACCAAATAATACTATTTTAAAATATGCACATCAACCTGTTGAAGCCTGTAGAAGTCCAATAAGAGCCTCTGTCTATTTTTTAGACTAAATCTGAAGGACACTTGTGCATCATGCAATGCTTATATACAAGCATGACATTTGCATGATCTGTGACTAGATGGCATCCTAAGAGTTCTACAGGGATGTTTATACAGGGACGTGCTTGGTCACTCAAGGGTTTACAGCTGATTAGGACGCTGATCTAAATCCCACTATAGAGCAGACTGCAGCTTAGTGGGTGAGACCTGTAGCATTAGGCGTTTCTCAGACTGCGAATCTCTTTACAAGTCCATAAAGAAGAGGAGGATCGTAATCAGGGATGCTTCTGGGCGGGTCCACTCACACTCATCCTGTGCATTAATCTGCCGGTCTGGACGGGTGTGTACAATTTCCCAAAAGTGATGAGATGTGATTGAGATGGCTTATAGCATCGGAAGACAAGCATGTGTGTGTGTGTATGTGTGTGTGTGTGGAGGGGGGTGCAGAGTTGAGAGTCAGGGTTACAAGGGAGTGTGTCACTGATTGCATCTAAGCCCTTCAGGGAAACAGAATCATATCAAGCAACTTTGAGAAGGAGGGGGTGGGGGTGGGGTGAGTTTAATAGGTGTGGAAGAGCTTACAGTTTTCATTATCCCTGCTTCCGGTGCTGCACCGGTGACTTCTCCAGGTTCTGGAACCTCTGGGGTTGGTGCTATCTTGCAGTGTGACGCTACACTATCCAGGCTTCATTGAAATGTTTTGATGCTCGATGTGAAACAAAGTAGATCTCATTTGGGAAAAAGAAGGAGTCTGGTACTCCAGTCTTACAGCTCAGCCAAGAGAGAAATGAAATTTTGGTGCGCTGTGTGTGTGAGTGTGTGTCAGGAGGCAGTGGAAAATGGCTGGTAATAAACACTTGTGACACACCGTGGCTCCCCTCCACATTCCACTCTAGACTTTTTTTTTTTTTCGAGGAAGGAGGATTGGTCACATTTTCATCCCTCTGGTTCACATCTCACAGCGCGGTGCGAGGGATATCTTGGAGTTTTCAACAGCAAGAGGTTTTTAACACCGTTAAATCTGATCTCTGTCTGCATACACACCGGAAAAAATGTTCACGTCTAAGGACAAGGATGGTCCTGCAAAACAAATGATTAATTTTAATGAGCCAAATAAAGAATGTATGAAATTCAGATACAAGGTTACCTTCTTATGACTGCACGGCAATCAGAGGGACTGTTTATAGAATATAGATTAAATAAAAATATGTGTTTCACTGGAATCCTACAAGGCTGAAGATTTAATACTTTTCTTAACCCTGCAACATTTTGTAATTTTGGTACGTCTGAATAGAAAAACTGACCCTGAGTGACTTCATCAGTAACTTGAACTTTCCCCTTTCGTTGTGGTTTAAAACACAACTATATTATCCAATAATAACCACAACGATACACATTCTGCAATAAATGCTCATTTTGGATTATGAAAAATTTACAGCTGAAGTTTCTCCTCACTTCTCAGAGTGTCTGAGCTCACCACGAATCATTTCCATTGCAAGTGCATAAATAGTTTTTGTGGAAACTGCTGCTATCCAATTCTGTGGATTATTAAGTGTAACAGGAGGAGTTTTCTAGGAAATACGTTTCTGTTATGACTTTTCAGTGTCTTCACTACCCTCAAAAACTTCTATTTACCTCCATTATGACTGTGTGGAGACAGAAATCTTAGACCAGAACGGTGTGCTCACATATTTAGCCCCGTAAGCAAAAGATTTAATAATTCAGCAAAAATGTGCCTCTATTCATTTATTTTATTTTATTTTATTTTTTTAATTTTCCACTTAACTGTCGCTGGATCGTGAACAAAAAAAAAGTAGCTTTTCATTTGTATTGAGTCTTTGTCGTCACCCTTGTCATCATTGCCCCTGTGTGTGTTCAGACTTAAACACTCAAATGATTATAATAAACGTGTTTTTTGCCTCATGGTTTGACTTGAGAATGTGGATTTTAGACTTGTTGTGAAAGTGGAAGCGCATTTCTAAAAAAAAAAATACATTTGATTTGAAAAATGTGACAGCTTTCGAAGCAAACGCTCTAGACATCTAATTTAAAGGACTGAAGTAGCCTCAGTAAGGAAGTAATCTTTCTAGAGAAGTCAGGAGTGTTCTGCGAGGCTTCTTAGGTGAAGTTTCAGAGCAGACGTGGGGCAATGAGAAGGAGATAAGTGTGCTTTTGAAGATGAAGCTGATGGATTAGTGTTATCTGAGCTCCTTGCTTCCTTTCCTTGTCTCTTTTTTTTCCCCAGGTGGAGCAGCTGGACGGCTGAATGGACTGAAGAAGTGACCGATAGAGGCTCAGAAGTGGGGAGGAGGGATTTGGAGAGGAAATCAGTCACAGGACGAGATTCACAGCCCTGGAGAGAAAGAAAAAGAGGGGGAGCGGGAAAAGAGTGAAATAATCCAGTATCAAGCGCCTCTGTGGAGTGTCGAGGTGAAGGGGAGGGAGTTGGATACCCAGCATGCAGGCAGCATGGAAAGGGTGAGGGAGCAGCGGCCTTTCTGCTCGCTGTCCAAGAGCCAGAGAGAGCGGGAGAGAGAGTTCGAGAGAGACCAGGATCGGGAACGGCGCTACACCGCCTCCTCCACTGACCGGGAAGAGGGAGCCTGCCGTGTTCCCACGCAGAAATCCTACAGTTCCAGCGAGACCCTTCAAGCCTTCGACCATGACCCCTCCCGGATGCTGTTTGGAGGCAGAGTCAAGGAGATGGTGCACAAGGAGCCAGCGGAGTACACCAGACCAGGTTAGCGAGAGAACACTCTGATTCTGGAAGAGTTTCCTGTTTTTCTTTTAGATGCATCCACTACAAACCAGTTAAATATCCTCCTGTCGATTCAAGTAAAAGATGTAGAATGTTTCAGACTGACGATGGCTGGGATGATAGCAGCAACCGCCATGGAAACAAAACTCTTCTTTCCTCTGAGTCTAAAGAGGACATTGTGACAATAAATCCAGGATTTTAGTCTTTTAGACTTTTGTAAATCTCCACAAACAACAAAATCCCCATATTTGTGTTTATTTGCTGTTGCTTCCCAGTGTGAGACTTAATTAGTAGTATGAACATGGGATGCTGGGATTTTGTTGTTTGTTTACCAAAAATGAACCCTCTCACAATTTCATCCACTTTCTCTGTGGAAGCTCGATGGCAAAAAAACAAAACAAAAACAAAACTCCACCAATATGCAAGGCAGTGGTAAACACAATTATAGTGTGTCACAAAGGCATAATCAAGTGTTATTTTCCTAAATTTTTAAACAAAAGTAATTTGGGGTGTGATACAGTGGGCTTTTCTGACCCTATAAAATATTCTCATCCTGCTGGAATAAGTAGAAAAATAAGACGAAATGCTTAATAAGTAACTTTCTTCTTTAATTGGCTGTTAGAAACCGCTTTAAATTCTGTAATTAAAAAGTTTGAGCAGTTTACTCTACTTTATGGTGCTCCTTGGGCTCACAAGATTGCAATCAAAAAATCCATCCATTACTCTTGTACATTTTCTCTGTGCTAATTGGTGTCCATTCCAAAATTAATGGGAACATGATGAAGTTGAGGGAAGAAAGCTGGTTTCCTCAATTTATTTTTTTCCTATTTTAAATGCAGACATTTAGTGTTAACGACGGTGTTTCCTGCATCATCACGGTAAATGTCAGGTTCAATGCTGCTGGTGGGAAAAGACCGTTTCTGTGTCAGTCAGATGCTTTATTTGCTCTTAAAACATCTCTCTCTCTCTCTCTCTCTCTCTCTCTCTCTCTCTCTCTCTCTCTCTCTCTCTCTCTCTCTCTCTCTCTCTCTCTCTCTCTCTCTCTCTCTCTCTGTGTGTGTGTATGTGTGTGTGTGTGTGTGTGTGTGTGTGTGTGTGTGTGTAGATGTTAGTGTAATTATTTTACATTTGCAGTTTAGGGTTATGCATTTTTTAGAAGCTGGACAAACATATTAATTAAATGCTTTGCAGAATAAAATACTTTTTAAATTCAAATATTCTATAAACAATCAAAAATAAATCACTTTTGTTCCTGTTACACATATTTACAAAATAAGAAAAAAAAATGTATATATATATATATATATATATATGTATATATATATATATATATATATATATATATATATATATATATATATATATATATATATATATACATATATATATATATATACATATATATATATATATATATATGTATATATATATACATATATATATATATATATGTATATATATATGTATGTATGTATGTATGTATAGTTGCCTTTTCTTGACTTCTAGGTGAACTCAGCATTGTGTTTTTCATTCTGTTTAATTTTTTGCTGATATTATATCTTGGAAGTGAAATAAAACTGAACTAAGGACAGACAGTGCAGTGTGTGTTTTGAAACCCTGACGGGTTATTGTCTCATTCATAATGCAAAGTTGTGTGAAAAGCAAAACTAGTCATTCCCATCGTCACGTTTTCTAAAACGTCTATGTCCTTTAAACATTTTCTAAAGATGTACAAATGTATTTTAGCCAAAAAGGCAATCATAATTAAGGTGTTAATTATCTTAAGAGGATATCAATTTTAAATATTTCCCCTCCCTCATCCTTTTGCTCTCTGACGTGATTTTTAAGAGGCCGCGCTCGTTGCCATTAACCACATTGATGCTCGCTTTGTTAACTTTACAACTTGCTGTCATTTACAGGGCAGACATTTTCATTGAGGCAGCTTGGGATTTGTGAGCCACCACCTCGCAGAGGCTTGGCTCTCTGCCCTGAGACTGGCCTGTCCCACCCACTCAGCAGCTACTCCAGAGGACCGGTCGCCACAGAAAACCATGAACCTGTATCACCGGAACGTACCATGACTCTTTGGGGAACAGGGGCAAAATCGGGGCAAAATTCATGCCTCTCCAGTCGCTCTAACTCAGCGCTCACGCTCACTGACACGGAAATGGACAATAAATCGGACACTGAGATGGGTGAGTAGGGCACACTTTTCATTCTTTTATGTTCAAATCCTTATTTGTTTGCAGCTCATGCCCCAAAAGAGGGGGGGGAGAAATCACTAGGTAGAAAAAGCAGCAGCAGGCTGGATTATGGTTGGTGCTGAGGACGAGGCCCCTGATTGGTGGAAGGATGTGGAAGTGCGATTGGTGGGGCCGCTATCTGGAGAGGCATTTGCAGCTGTCTTTGTTTGGATCAAAGGCGTGATTCTTTTGCCGCATTCAGGGAAGAATTTGGCCCACGGATTGAGTAGTTGCTAGTCACCTGGTCCTTCTCCACGGGTAGCCGAGGAGTTTGATAAAGTTTCCCCATGGGCTATCGTATAATCAAAGATAGCTTTGTGTGCCTCAGTCTGAGATTTTGCTTAGAAAATTCTGCAGTGGTTGACTGGGCATACATAATGGCTGATTAAATGGGCACAATGGTTTGAAGTGCAAATTTGATCATGCTGAAAACCTGAGATGGAGGATTGGGGTTCTCTGAGAGGACAAATCTTCAGTGCGTCAAATGGAGGCTCCGTTGTGGGGACTGGTTGAACATGTTTTCTTTAAACTCATTTATGTCCAATCTTTGCACATTTTGATCCCTTCTTGCATGTCTTGTTTTGTTCTCTGGAAACATTCTGACAGGCTAGTCTTTATTTGGAGAATTTCTTTTCATTGAACGTAGCTCCAGCTCAAAGCCAGCGTGTGGCAGAATATTTTGTTGTAGAGCTTCAAATTGAGTTTGTGGAAGCGCTGGGACTTCATTCGTCATCGTTACGGCGTGAGCCACCACCCTTGGAGCACACGCAATGTAAAGCTCTAATTATTTTAAGAAATCGATGGCATCAAAGAATGGCAGGCAGTTTAAATAATTAGAGTTGATTACACTTTCTTGGCAGGAACATTAAAGAGGGGATAAAAAGGAAAATGTCGTGGTTCCTTGCTTTCAATTTTTATACTGAAAACACTGGCTACACTCTAACATTTGAGACAAGTCATTTTCCTAATAGCAGCATTCATCATGGCGAACTTGTCTCATGGGGGGGCAAAGCTGAGCTACTTTCCCACCTTTTTTAAAATGACATTATAGTTCAAATACATGTATTTGTTCCTGTTTAGTCCTCAATTTGACCCAGATACACCCCTGCACATATGAAGCGCTCTGGCCTTTGCCCCTGTAAACACACCCTTCACCTTCTTACTGCTCGGCTCGAGTCGCACTTGTTAAGTTTGCTTTGAATGAAACTATATCATCACACGTTGCTCCATTCTGCAGGAAAATACAGAGTTTTCCTTCAGTTGATCCTCTCCTAAACTTTGATTCCTCCTGCCCTGCACCACTTACACTATGACCCCTCACACACACACACACACACACACACACACACACACACACACACACACACACACACACACACACACACACACACACGCTCTTAGGCATCTCATTTCTTTGAGAAAAGCTGAAAGGCGATGCTGATTGGCTCTAGTGAATACGACACACCACCGAAGCTCCAGCTTCCTCATAAGTCAACCGTTAGATCATTAACCCTTTGATGCATAATGGTCACTACAGTGGACAGGTACTCAAAATTGTTATATATATATATATATATATATATATATATATATATATATA